>NC_142463.1:99249963-99401479 GCF_049115385.1 Moschus berezovskii | reverse complement strand
TCATCCCCGTCTCACAGGAACAGTGAGCCTACATCATGGGATGCTGGCTGAAACAAAGATTTTATGTCAGCATGGTGCTCTGTGGAGCTCTGGCTCTGTACTGCCCAGTCTGCTTTCCCTTCACAGACAGGACATGTCATGGGGACCTTGCCCATCTCACAACCCTGGCTCCTGCAGCATTGGGCTCAGGACACTCAGGTGTCTAGGTTTGTTGCTAGAGAGTGTTGACTTAAAAAATAGCTACAACCTAAAAGTTGAGAGTTACGTTTTATTCAGTGGGAATTTTGGGGACTTCAAGTCAAGGAGACAGCATCTCAAGTAAGCCTGAGGGAACTGCTCTGAGGAGGTGAGAGAAGGAGCCAGATTATGTGTTTTAAAACAAAGGGCAATAGCCTGAACATGGAGAGATCATTGTTAAAAGAAACCATGTCCCAAGTTAAGGAATTTAGCACTTTTCTGTGCATTGTTGCTGTTGCTGTTCAGTCGCTCAGTTGTGTCCTACTCTTTTGCAACCCCATGGACTGCAGCACGCCAGGCGTCCCTGTCCTTTACCACCTCCTGGAGCTTGCTCAACTTCTTGTCCATTGAGTTGGTGATGCCATCCAACCCTCTCATCCTCTGTCGTCCCCTTCTCCTCCTGCTTTCAGTCTTTCCCAGAATCAGGGTCTTCTCTAATGAGTCAGCTCTTCGCATCGGGTGGCCAAAGTATTGGAGCTTCAGCATCAGTCCTTCTAATGAATATTCATGACTGATTTCCTTTAGGATGGACTGGTTGGATCTCCTTGCCGTCCAAGGGATTCTCAAGAGTCTTCTCCAGCACCACAGTTCAAAAGCATCAATCCTTTGGCGCTCAGCCTTCTTTATGGTCCAACTCTCACATCCATACATGACTATTGGAAAAACTATAGTTTTGATGATACTGACCTTTGTTAGCAAAGTAATGTCTCTACTTTTTAATATGCTGTCTAGGTTGGTCATAGCTTTTCTTCCAAGGAGCAAGCGTCTTTTAATTTCATGGCTGCAGTCACCATCTGCAGTGATTTTGGAGCCCAAGAAAATAAAATCTCTTACTGTTTCTATTGTTTCCCCATCTATTTACCATGAAGTGATGGGACCAGATGCCATGGTCTTAGTTTTCTGAATGTTGAGCTTTAGCTAACCTTTTTACTCTCCTCTTTCACTTTTATCAAGAGGTACTTCAGTTCTTCTTTGTTTTCTGCCATAAGGGTGGTGTCATCTGCATATCTAAGGTTTTTGATATTTCTCCCAGCAATCTTGATTCCAGCTTGTGCTTCATCCAGTCCAGTATTTTGCATGATGTACTCAACATGTAAGTTAAATAAGCAGGGTGACAATATACAGCCTTGACATATTCCTTTCCCTATTTGGAACCAGTCTGTTGTTCCATGTCCAGTTCTAACTGTGGCTTCTTGACCTGCATACAGGTTTCTCAAGAGTCAGGTAAAGTGGTCTGGTATTCCCAACTCTTTAAGAATTTTCCACAGGTTGTTGTGATCCACACAGTAAAAGGCTTTAGTGTAGTCAATGAAGCAGAAGTAGGTGTTTTTCTGGAATTCTCTTGCTTTTTCTATGATCCAGTGGATGTTGGCAATTTAATCTCTCACTCTTCTGCCTTTTCTAAATCCAGCTTGAACGTCTGGAAGTTCTTGGTTCACATACTGTTGAAGCCTTGCTTGGAGAACTTTGAGCATTACTTTGCTGGCGTGTGAGATGAGTACAGTTGTGTGGTAGTTTGAACGTTCTTTGGCATTGCCTTTCTTTGGGATCAGAATGAAACTGACCCTTTCTACTCCTGTGGCCACTGCTGTTTTCCAAATTCGTTGGCATATTGAGTGCAGCACTTTCACAGTAACATCTTTTAGGATATGAAATAGCCTAACTGGAACTCCATCACCTCCACTAGCTTTGTTTGTAGTGATGCTTCCTAAGGCCCATTTGACTTCGTATTTCAGGATGTCTGGCTCTAGGTGAGTGATCACACCATTGTGGTTATCTGGGTCATTAAGATCTTTTTTGTATAGTTCTTCTATGTATTCTTGCCACCTTTTCTTAATATCATCTGCTTCTGTTAAGTCCATACCATTTCTGTCCTTTATTTTGCCCATCTTTGCATGAAATTTTCGCTTGGTATCTCTAATTATTTTGAAGAGATCTCTAGTCTTTCCCATTCTATTGTTTCTTTGTATGGGAAGATGCAAGAGTCCGGGCTTACTGAAATCACTGCTTTCATATGCATCTCAGTTATCTGGGGCCCATATCCTGTGTTTTCACATCCTGAGTTCCTCAGGACTCCCTGTAGGCAGCAGCTTCCCCTGATGTCTGCCAGGTATTCTCCTTCTTGAGTGCCCTGGAAGGCTGGAATCGCTGATGACTGTGACATCCTTGCTTATTGATGTGGCAGGAAATACTCCATTCCTCAAGGGGAAGTGGAACACCTAGACCTAGGGATGCAGTTTAGGAGAGCCTGCCTTGGGCAAGGAGCAGATGTGGGAATGGGATTGCACAGGGTCAGACTCATGATTCATGTCCTTCTTTTGTTTCTTTAAACTTTACAGATACGTGGAGAGTTTCCTGGGAAAAGTGCTACAGAGCATCTGCCCTCTTTCAGCTGTATAAACCCCCACTCTTAGCTGGTAAATAGATTGCACTGGACACAGCAGCCCTGTAAGCACTGGCCCCATAGAGTGAGGGGCCATCCTTAATGGGTCCTTCTGCCTTTCCCTGCTGCAATCACTGTCATGGGCTTGCAGAGCCCTCCATGAAGAGGTGGCGGGACAGAGGAGAGACTCAGCCTTGAATCACAGACTGAAAGTGTGGCGGGTCCATTGTCTCCTTCACGATCCAGAAAACTCGTCTCTCGTTTGTTATAGCTTTGTCATTATTGCTATTATTACATTTCCATGCTGCTATGTCTTTGTTTCTTAGGGTTTTCTGTGAATTTCTAAATTCCATGTTTGGTACTAAGCTAAAATAACACAATTAAAAAGCAAAGAAGGAGAGAATGACTCCTGTGTTTCTTGGAAACTAGGACACAAACAGTGCAGCAGCTGTCATGACTCCAGACTCTGAGGCCCCACTCTCCACATGCACCCCCACAGCAGTAAGCTTGCTGAGCACTCACCTCACATCGTCCCTCTTGCCCTTTCAATTCCATTCTCTGCGAGGTACAGGCAGAAACACAGCCTCCACTCCCAGCTTGCTTACCTAATCTAAAGACACCTTACTGGGGACTTCCCTGGTGGTACAGTGGGCCAGAAAACTCCATGCTCTCAATACAGGGGGCCCGGCTCAATCCCTGGTCAGGTAACTAGATCCCACATGCTGCAACTGAGAGTTCCCATGCCATGCTGCAACAAAGACCGAAAATCCCTCTGCCCCAACCGAGACCCAGCACAGCCAAATAAATAAAGACACCTTACAGAGCCAGCAGACAAGAAGACAAGGGCCAGAGTTGACTTTAGGAGCTGAGGATTAAAGTCCCTTGGTCTCATGCCTTGACAGTGTTTTCTGCACAAATAAACACAGGTCAGAGGTTAATAGGTTACATTTGTGGCTCCTCCAGCCAAAAAAATAAGTTCAATACCTAGCAGAAAACTTTTCCATTAGAGGATCTTTTGTCTCCCTTGAATTGGGACACTGCTTCATCTAGAATCTTTTTGTAAAATTGCAATGGCTTGGGACTGAGGGGATGGAGTTGAGAAGGGGAATGGGAGGCATCCAGTTATTTCCTTGTGAAGAGTCTCCTCCACCACCCCAGTGAGAAAGGGCACTGTGGAGGAGGGAAGACGGTTTCGGGGTTGGGGGGAAGCTGTAGGGCTCACAGGGCACTGAGCACGTGGGAAACAGCTGCTCCTCCCACCCCCTCTACCCCTTGGACTTCTCTGCCTGTTGTTGGTTTCACAGTAGGTGCCAGAAAATCCAAGATAAACCCCAGCGTGAGCACAAAGCCTGCATCAGCTGACTCCCTTCCCAGTCCCTCTCCAGGTGCTCCCTGAACCCCTGCCCTATTACACAAGCTGCAGGTGTCACCCACAAACCCCCCTTGGCTACCAACCCCCCACCCCTGCCCCAACCTTTGCCTGCTCCTCAACAGGCTATTCAGGGGCCCTCAGTCTAGTTGGCATCCCGGGCAGGACAATGTACTCTTTTCCTAAGATCCCTGCAGTAGTGTCTGTAGTCATGGGAGAAAAGCCCATATTCCCCGAGTTCTCTTTTATATATATATATATATTGGAGCATAGGTGATTAACTGTGTTGTGTTAGTTTCAGGGTTACAGCAAAGTGACTCAGTTATACATATACATGTATCTTTTCTTTTCCAAATTCTTTTCGCATTTAAGTTATTACAGAATATTGAGCAGAGTTCCCTGTACTATAGAGTGGTTAGTCCCCTGTTGGTTATCTATTTTAAACACAGTAGTGTGTATATGTCAATCCCAAACTCCCAATCTGTCTCTCTGCCCCCAACCCTCCCCTCTTGGTAACCATAAATTCATTCTTTAAGTCTCTGAGTTTGTTTCTTTCTGTTTGTAAAAAAATTCATTTGTATCTTTTTTTTTTTTTTTTTAGATTTTGCATATAAGCAATATGATACTGGAGTGGATTGCCATGCCCTTCTCCAGGGGATCTTCCTGACCCAGGGATCGAACCCGCACCTCTTATGTCTCCTGCATTGGCAGGTGGGTTCTTTACTCCTGCAGCCGCCTGGGAAGCCCCCACGCAGTATGATGTTTTATGCTATTTGTCTTTCTCTGTCTGACTTATTTCACTCAGTGGGACAGTCATCAGAATTCTTGAAGAAGGGAAGTCGGGCCTTGCCTTCCTTCCATATAGTTCACTGGAGGGTCTTGGTGCTAAATCTCCTCCATTGGCCTTAGCAGTCAGGAGCTTCTGTGTCACCCAGTGCCGGAACCAGGCCTGCCTCCACTTGGGAGTCATTTGGACACTCTGTGGGGGTGATGTTAAAAATATTAGCATTTAACAATGAAGATATCAGGGTGCCAGCTGAGCGTCAGCCCTGGTCGGCTGTAGGGCGCCCAGAAGGGCACTGGTCATGGTCACTGCTGCACAGAGAGGCTCCCAGCCTCTTCAACTCCTCCGTGTCACTAACTTTGATACTAAGCCCTAAGCCTTCTGCTGGTAACTCCAGATCCGCTTCATGAAAACGGACTCCGAAGAAAGCCCACTCCTCCTGTGTCAGGTCAGCAGATTAGGGAACGATTTTTCAGTTGCCGAGTCACTATTTTCACCTTTAGGTCAGCTACTATCATGCAGATAAAGAACTTCCCTATGTGGGCAAAAAAGTCACCCAGGACAGCCTAGAGCAGGAAAGAGGATGGAGTGATAATGGGGTAAGGGTATTGTGGCCTGTTTTATGCATCTCAACCAGGAATACCTACGTATCACATTAAAACAGATGTGGAGGACTTCCTTGGTGGCCAGCCCAGTGGTTAAGAGTCCGCCTGCAATGTAGGGGACACTGGCTCAGTCCTCGGTCCGGGAGAGTCCTACATGCCATGGGGCAGCTAAGCCCAGGCAACACAACTCCTGAAGGCCACATGCCCGAGAGGCTGAGCTCCACAACAAGAAAGTCACGAGGAGAAGCCCATGCACGGACCCCACTTGCTGCAACTAGAGAAAGCCTGCACATGGCAACAAAGACCCAGCACAGTCAAAAAATAAAATGAATTAATTAAAAAAAACAAACAAACCCAAAAAACCAGATGTGGACTGTGAGGCAGTCTACTGACCATGAGGCAACTTTCTGTCTTCAGGGGACATATTGGACACACATGCACACATTTCTAAACCTCAGAATTCTAGGAGTCAGCATTCCGAGGCCAGTTCTCTGCTGCCCCAGTATTTTGTTCTGTCTCCACCACGGGAAGCAAACCCTTGCTTACCAGGCCAAGGTACACAAGGACTTCCACTCTAAGGTAAGGAGGTGTGGAGACACCACAAACCACAGACTAACGTGAAGGAGCACCAGCTGGATCTCAAACACACTTGCTTGTTTAAATTTAGGAGCACGGCTGGATGGCATCACCGACTCTGTGGACATGAGTTTGAGTGTACTCCGGGAGTTGGTGATGGACAGGGAGGCCTGGCGTGCTGTAATTCATGGGGTCGCAGAGAGTCGGACACGACTGAGCGACTGAACTGAACTGAACTGAACTGATGTGGACAAAGTGATGCAGTGAATGTGTCCCATGCCTTCACTGGCCACGCATGTCTAGGAAGATACTGGAGGCTGTTCAAGTAATTTTGGGTTCATATATTACTTCCGTTCCGTTCCGTCCCGTTGCTCAGTCGTGTCCGACTCTATGCGACCCCGTGGACTGTAGCCTACCAGGCTTCTCCGTCCATGGGATTCTCCAGGCAAGAATACTGGAGTGGGTTACCGTTTCCTTCTCCAGGGGATCTTCCCGACCCAGGGATCGAACCCGGGTCTCCCGCATTGGAGGCAGACGCTTTAACCTCTGAGCCACCAGGGAAGCCCCATATATTACTTGAGTAATTCTAAATTACTTTGGGTTGCTCTGACCTTAGACACAAAATACGGTCTGTCTAGAGGAGTTTGGGAAGCTGAAAGCTGAGTTCGACATTTTTTTTTTTGGCCGTGCTAGGTCTTTATTTCTGTGCACGAGCTTGAGTTTTCTCCAGCTGTGGCGAGCAGGGGCTGCTCTCTAGCTGCCCTCACTGCAGTGGCTTCTCCTGTTGCAGAGCACAGGCTCCCGGGCACGCAGGCTTCAGTAGCTGCAGCACATGGGCTTGAGTTGTGGTACCCAGGCTCTGGAGCACAGGCTCAATACTTACGGCGCACGGACTTAGTTGCTCTGTAGCATGTGGGGGTCCTCCTGAATCAGGGGTTGAACCCGTGTTTCCTGCATTGGCAGGAGGACTCTTTACCACTGAGCCACCAAAAGAAGCCTCTGAGCTCAACTTTACTTTTAACTAAGTCTAACTTCATCGATCCCAGCCTGTCTTTCTAGCTAGTAGTGGGCTCCGGTGGCACCCCACCCCCACAACAACCAGATGCCACATTATGCAAGATCTCTTTCCATTCAGAGGGAATGGGTTGTCTGATGTCAGGACAACCATGTCTAGAAAAACATTACTACTAGAGCGAAGGGAGGGCCCTTTGGTACAAAGGATTCCATGTAAGAGCCCTGAGTGAGACCTGCTCATCTGCTTTGAAAGAAAGGCCTATGGATGAAGGAACCAATGTTTACCAAGTGCCTTGGGCACTTCCCACAAATCAGTTGTTATCCATTCAATCCTGAGAGGTCTCACTGTCTCTCTTACTGATGAGGGAACAAAGGCTTAAGGGAATGAAACACGGTGCTCAGGGTCAGAGCAGCTCCAAGCCACTCTGCTGTTCACGTCCAAGTCATCCCCTTCCAGGTGTGCAAGGCCCGACACATGTTATGAGCTCCTGGCAGATGTCAGCACAGTGAGTGGCTGCAGGCGGAGTTTCTGTGGACCTTTGGTTTAGTCATAGCACTGAGGCCACAGGAGTGGGTTTGCTGCTGCCAGTGGCAATCAATTACCCTGTATTGGGCCTTCTCAGCCTGGGGAAGTCTCCAAAACAGGTGCTACTGGGTGTGAGATGGGAATAGACAATCCCTTACTGATAGAGGGAAAACCACCCTCAAAAGGTGAAATCCTTAAGGCACAGGAGTACTATTCTGACATGTTTCATGAAAATCTTAAAATCAAGTGATATATTGTCTATCCCATACTAAACTGGGGCTTCCCAGGCTGTGCTAGTGGTAAAGAACTCGCCTGCCAAAGCAGGAAACGCGAGACGTGGGTTTGATCCTTGGGTCAGGGAGATTCCCTGGAGGAGGGCATGGCAATCCACGCCAGTATTCTTGCCTGGAGAATCCCATGGACAGAGGAGCCTGGCAGGTTATGGTCCATAGGGTTGTGAAGAGATGGACATGACTGAAGCAACCGAACATGCACAAACGCACACACCATACGACACTGGCTTTGTGCATTTGCCAAATATCCTCAGGCCCCATGCCTTTACTCACACTTTCTTCCTCCTATGAAACCTTTCCAAACATCTTCTGGGAGCCACCATCCTCAACTCAAATGACTTTCTCCTCTGGTCTCAACAGAACTCACACACACCTGCTGTGGCTCTTTCCTCCCTGCTTCCAATGACCTGTGTGCTCTGTCCCCCGGCAGACGGAGATGTCTACAGAAGCAGTCTGAGCTCTAATAAACCTCCCCCTAGGCAGAACACCTAACCCAATGCCTGGCACACAATGCTGTACATGTGTGGTGAGTTACATTTATCAGTGTGCATCTATATTCCCAGGCAGAAGGGGGATCTAAAATAGCACAATGTGTGTGTGTGAGTCACTCAGTCCTGTCTGACTTTGCGACCCCACGGACTGCAGCCCACCAGGCTTCTCCGTCCATGGAATTCTCCAAGCAAGAATACTGGAGTGGGTTGCCATTTCCTTCTCCAAAATAGCACAGGAACTTGCTCAAATCCTTGAGGTTTGTTCCTATAAGAATGTCTCTTAAAAACTTGAGACACAGGGAAAGGGTCCTCTTCAGAGCACCCCCACACAGACATGTAGCTCACCCATCTAGATCTCTCTTTATGGGTCTCCCTTCACATGTCCTACTCGCCAGCAGCCAAAGCCCAGCCCCACGGCTGCCAGCGGATGCCCTCTGGTGGCTCTTCTGGGTAATGACGACACAAAGCCGTCCAGAGAGTAGAGGGTAGGCTCTTTATTGGGAGGTCATTGCTATACCATAGGAGGATCGGAATCAGGGGAGCAAGCAGTGTCAGCCCCAGAAATGTGGATCTCCTCTCCCAGTGGATATGTTTCTTCAGAAAATCCCACGAGGCTGGGACGGGAGAGCCCAAGGTTAGAAGCGGAACTGGAAAGCCTCGGTCACGTGCGGCTTCCAGGGCTCCAGGCTGGGGAGCAGGGAGGAGATGCTCATGACGTGCCAGGTCTCCCCATCTGACACCACGGAGCTCTGGTAGGACAGCAGCTGCACCCCTGCCTCTGCCAGGAGGCCTGGAAGTAGAAGAAACCCCTGGTTAGCACCAGGCACAAGGGAAGGAGAAGCAGGAGGCTGGGAGCAGGCTCACAAGTCTTGATTTCTGACATCAATGTTGCAACGGGGTGGTGGTCTCAGAATTGAAGAGCTGAGACAGAGGGAACAAAGGCTCTGGCCAGCTCCCTCACTATTCCAGTAGCTTCAGGAACACCCTGACCATCGGGCAAGGCAGGGGAGGGAAGATTAGCCACAAAGAGCCAAAGCCACCAGCTGGACTTGCTGACTGGCAGTTTTATCCGGACCATCAGCAAGAGAGAAAAGCAGGGGAAAGTTCCTCTCAGCATCTGGCAAGGGCATTGATACCAGGCTTCCTGAGGCCTGTGGACACTCATTCTCTGTCATCCTTGGAAGATCCCTTGGGCCCGGAGAAGGTTTGGTGCCAGGGGCCTGAGGCAGGTCCAAGATGCCTGCGGCTCCTGGAGGGGATGCTCAGACAGGCTTTGTTGGATCAGGCTGACCACCACCCAGCCCTGCCGTCAGGAAACCTGCAACTCAAAGGCTCTGAACTCCAGGATACACCTCTACAGGCAGCCTCAAACTGAGTCCTTAACGTGGTGAGCACCTGGCTAGTATCAGGGGTTCTGGGGTCCCAGCCCTGCCGCATGGCTCTGCAACCTCGGATAAGGCCCTTAATCTTGCAATTCCATATCCAGCTCCACATGTTCTGGAACCTTCTGCAGATCCAGTGATGCCTGCAGGCATGAAGAGGGGCTGAAGGAGGCAGAAATCCTCAGAGCGCAATCCCAGGACAGAGCCCTAAACACACACACACACACACACACACACACAGCCGTCCCTGCCTCCAGGGCATCAGCCAGCCCCACAGGCCCTCCTCACCAATCATGGCCGGCAGCATCGCAGGGTTGGAGGCCTGAGCCCGGAACATGAGGAGGGGCTGGCCTGGGCGGAGAGGCACTTCTGGTCTGAAGACAGCTCCGTTGAGCGCCTGCAGCACAGGCATGGAGCCCTGGACCAAGCCCACGGCCTGGTAGGGGGCACCTGCCAGGGCCACGGTCAGGAGGCACTCCCCGAAGTCCTGCTCCCCTGGTGTGGCAGGGTTGTGGGAGGTGGTCACCTGCAGAGAGGAGGCAAATAGGCACAGTGACACCCACTCCCTCCCTTGGCCTAACTAGCAATCTGTAGGGTATCAGCCTGGCCGCCACACTTAGCAATTCAGGGTCAGGGGAGAAGGCAGATGGGCAAGCCTGACGCCCCTGAGCATGAGCTTCCTCCCTGAAGGAGGGCGAAGAGATCTACCGGATACAGGTAAGGGCTTGGAGCAGAGGGAGGGAGGAGGAGAAGACAGAGGGAAGGAGGCAGGGCTGCGAGAAGGCTGGACAAGCAGCCCAGCCACCAGAGGCGGTCCAGCCTGGTCCCTCTGGTGCTGACTTCCTGCTCCCTGCACAGAAGCAGCGGCCAACCCAGGATGTAAGAAAGTATGCGGAGGAGAGGAAGGGGGCCATGGGAGCTCACTGCCCACTGCCTCCGCCAGCTCCCACTGGCTGAAAAACAGGCTTTGATCTTAAAAGGGAACCGGAAGGGAAGCGTGAGGGGCCGCAGAGGGTAAGAGGATGTTTGGCGAGCTCCTGGAGTTTGCAGACTAGCCCAGACCCTGGGTGGGGCGGGAAAGGAGTGCTGGATGGAGAGTTAGAGGCTGATGCAGGGCCAGCTCCCAGGCCCCAGCCGGGCTCTGAGATCTCCTTCCTGGCTGTGGAGGGGGGCCCCGCTGGCCCTCTCGCTCACACAGCACTTGAGCACACCGCGCCTTCACGGGTGTCAGTTCCCACGGTGATGCTCGGGGCGGCGCGGGGAGGCCGCGTGTCACCGGCAGGACTCGCCCTGGGGGGTCCCCATCAGCGAGCAGGGCTGTGAGGAGCTCTGACACGGGGACAAAGGCAGTGCCGGCGGGGCGGAGGGGAGGAGGTGGACGGGAGGGGCGGGGCGGGCGCGCACATCGAGGCCGGCCTCCGTCACCAGCCGCGTGGCGTTCACCAGGTTCACGTTCGCCTGACGGGACGCGTCCTTCAGGAGGCCGATGATGACGGCGGGGGTCAGGCAGCTCCCGGAGCTCTTCAGGGATGATCCTGGGCACGGAGAGAAGTTGCCGTCAGGGCGCAGTGTGTTGAACAACACGGGAGCGGGCAGTGCCCCCTGGCCCTGGGCCCTGGGTCACATGGCTCCTCACCGCCCTGGGGGGCCCAAGCCCAGGCCGCTGGGCAGTGCTGCTTCCCTCTGGGGAATGGAGAGGCAGCCAGGGGTGGGGGGCATACTGGGGTCCATACCAGGGAGGCTCTACACCACTCTAAGAAGCTCCTCTCCAGAACCCAGCCCAACTCCACTGTCCCCGGCCCGGCCACCCGGGTCTGTCTGCACCCTCACCCCTACTTGGCACTTACACCCTTGCTGGTCTCAGCAAGTGGAAGCAGAAAGGGGCAACCAAAGCACCTGAGCCAACCACCCTGCCTTGTCTCCCTGGGGCCTGGGCACTGGGCCACTGGGGCCCCTGGCTCTGCCCCTTCCAGGTATTGGCAGTGCTAGCAGTCTACCCCACCACCACCCCGCCACTCCAGCCTTTCCGCAAGTGAGTAATGTCCAACAGTCAATGGGGACGACAGGCCTCTGCAGAGTACAGGGGACCCACTCCCCAGCTGAGCCCCTGAGGACCTCAGCCTGCCGGAGAGCCCAGCTTAGAATGTTCCAGAGCACAAAATACCCCCAGCACCTGCCTCGTCCAACACACCTGCCTCAGCTTTCACTTCACAGGTGAAGAACCCACGGCTCAGAGAAAGGGAAGTCCCACGGCAGGTGAGCAACTGGGTCAAAACTGGAATAAAGGTTCTGTCGCTTCCCCCAGACTCCCTCCACCCATCCTACTGCCTCCCACGGGAAACTCCAAACCTTGTGGAGGTCCCTCTCGCATCCCAAACATGCACATTTTTAAAATACTGCATAACAGGACTTAGGAAAATTAAGCATACTTTCCAGTGACTGTGTGTGCCCCTCCCTTTCTGTCCTCGCTTGGTAGCAAGCGAGGCATACTCAGATGGAATGTGAGACGTGGGGTCACAAGAACGGGGCATCTCCGAGCCCCTCGCTGGCCTGTGGCCTGCAGCAGACACACCCCCTGGGAGGCAGAGTCCACAGCCCTCTTCGCCCTCCCTCTGCAGAGTCCCCAGCTCACCCTGTGTCACCACCTGGATGGTCCCTTTGGGAGACCCAGCCCAGGCCTGCATCAGTGCCCCAAGAGCTTCAGCCAGACTGACCCAAGGCTTGGTGTATGGACAGAAGATGCTGTCAAGGGCCTGGGCATTCACCTGCAGAGAAAGGGGAGCAGGACTTAGGTCAGGAAGGGGAGCAACAGTGCACCCCTGCCCGACTTGGCTCCCAGACAAGGTCTTAAGGCCAAGCCTTAGCTCCACAAGGAGAGCAGGCAGCAGGGGGCCAGCCTGGTTTTTGGTGCCTTGGGGTGACAACCTTCATCAGCCACCCACAAGATGACAGCTTCTTCCTGTCGCTGAGGAGTGCTACAGACCAGAAAACAGCACAGCTCCCTATTGGCTCCCCTAAACACAAAAGGCTCCCCTACTTCAAACTGCCAAAAGGGGAGCAGGGAAGAGAGGGAAGGGACATCTCCCTCTTCTCTGAATGTGCCGCCACCCCTCCCCAACTCCACCAGAGATTTGATTTTCCTGTGCAAAGGAAGGAAGACGGACCTTTGACATAAACCACGTGGAGAGTCACAGATCACTTAGGCCTAGACTGGTGGGTCTCTCTGGAAAGGCTTTTATCTGCCTTCACTTTTATTCTCTATCTTGATTTGAAGTGTGTTTTTACACTGTCACAAAACACTCTGTCTAAATATCACAATTTGTAAGGCTGGATTTATACACTTTTTTTTTTGCCACACCACAGAGAGTGTGGGATCTCAGTTCCCCAACCCGGGATTGAACCCGGGCCACAGTAGTGAAAGCACTGAGTTGTAACTACTGGACCACCAGGGAATTCCCTGAATTCATACACTTTTGATGATCCTATCATTCTTCAAATGTGGACTCCTGTGAAGTCCACCACAGGCCTGCTGGGTAGTTGAAAGAGGAAGAAGCCACAGAATCCTCCAATGCTGTGAAGTCTAGGGTCTGGCCAGCTGGACCCCCCCGCTGACAACAAAGCAGCATGTTCTGGGTCAAAATGTCTATTTCATCTTGTGGTTCAAGATGTCTCTGAGCTAAGTATCTGGCCACTGACACTGAGACAACCTGTAAAGAGAATCAGCTAAGAAGGATTTAATTAGAATCCTGGGGGTGGATGCAAATCAATCAGGCAGATGTAACGCGAGGGAAACGTGGACGTTTCTATTCCTGTTTTCACAGAGAAAACTGGCAAAGAATTAAAGAAGACGGAGTCATAATGATGGAAACAGCCGCGGGGGCAGGACTCCTCAGCAGACCCTGCTGTAAGGGGGTCCCGGGTGTGGCGGCGCCCCACGGCCGGCTCCCCTTTGATCCTCTCTGAAGGGCACAGGAGGAAAGGGCAGTGAGTCCCAGAACTGCAAGGGGAGAACGGAAGGGCCAGGCAACAGCTGGGGGGTGAGAACTGCAGTGGGCAGGGGGAAAGTGCTCACCGGACCAGCCCCACAGGCAGGCACCACACCTGGTTCCTTCCCCATGCAGGCCAGGGCGGTGCTCGCCACAGATCTGCCGAGTTCAAAGGGGCATCTGTCTTCTCTAGAAGATGAGTGGGAGGCTCCAGGAAGAGCCAAGGCATCTTGGCACCAACCTGATCCTCAAGCTAGTCTGTGCCTCAGGTCACAGCAGGAAGGAACTGGAGAGGACCCAGTAAAGAATGAGGGACAGTGGGGCTTCCTGGGTGAGAAGGGGGTCTTTCTTACAAATGCCTATTGTACCCGAGCCACTGCAGGGTAAAACAGGCATTTGTTCCTAATTTGAGACTAAGCTTAACGATCTGACTGAGATCCAACCACATAAGTAAGAAGAGGACATTACATGGGTCCCTTACTTTCTCAGGATGTAGTGGTCACAGTGGCCTGGAGAGTTGGGCTCTCAAACAAGGGCTGCACAAAGTACCCTGTGTCTCCCGCCATAACTCTGTCCTCAGAAGCGAAAAGCCCTGTGCTGAAGTTCAGCCAGGAAGGTCAGAGACCACCCTCCAGCCCTGCCCTACCCCCATTCATTATTGGTTAAGTATTTGGGGTAGAGCCACATGAGCTGCAGAAAAGCTTACATCCTGCTTTTTTTTTTTTTTTTAATCCTCTGAAAACTTAGAGTATAATTAAGGACTAAAATATAAACTCATGAAATCTTAACAAGAAGAATGTGGCTCATGGCCAAAGGATTGGGATGGAGACAGGCCAAGCAAATATTCGTGAAGGGGCAGGTGGCAAGCCCCCTGAAGAAGAGCTATGCGTTCCTTATTCACCCCTGCCATGCCAAGTCGCTTGTCATTGACTCTTTTGTGACCCTATGGATTGTAGCCCACCAGGCTCCTCTGTCCATGGGATTCTCCAGGAAAGAATACTGGACTGGGTTGCTGTGCCCTCCTCCAAGGGATCTTCCCAACCCAGGGATCGAACCCACTTCTCTTACGACTCCTGCATTGGCAGGCAGGTTCTTTACCACTAGTGCCATCTGGGAAGACCCCTTATTCAACCCCGTGTCCCCAAAGGGCTATGACAGCATCTGGCACCCACCGGAGCTTGGGTACCATCTGAAGACTGAGTGAATGAGACACGACTTGAAGGATAAGTCAGGTTCAGCTTGGAGAAGAAACAAAGGACCAGGAAGGGCCCATTGAGAGCACAGTCAAGAAGTCACGATTTGGGGAAATTAAGGGGCCAGCGGGTGTGGAGAGCTCCTTAGCAGGGGTGATGAAGGCTGTGGGGGCAGGGTGGGCCCCTGCTCAGGATTCTAAGAGTGGGGGATGAAAGATGTGCTCAGTGTTACAAAGTGAGATGAGGTGAGAATACCCTATCAAGGCTCTCTCTTCGGTCTATCCCCCCCACTTACTCAACCTTGGGCACCCCGCCATCACACCAGCCTCACTCCTTCACTCCCAAGGCCTGCAGAGAACAAAGGAGCCTTTCTCCAGAGGCACAGCGCAGGGGAAAAAAACAGTGTCTCAGCAGCAAGCCTACAATAGAACAAATTGAGCTGGCTCCGGGGTGCCGGGCCTCAGCTCTCAAGGCTAAACAGCAGGGCAGCTCCTGCCGCCCTACCCATAGCACTGCCGGCTTGTCAAGTGCAGTCCCTTATCTTGGGCTCCCAGGGCTGAACCTGGTCACTGCTCAGCCCCACTGTCCCCATTCCCAGCTAAAATATGCCCTCCTCTGACTTCTTCTGGGCCCAGCCCCACAAGGCATACTTACAACCCCCGCCAGGGACTTCCCCTTCACCATGTCGACAAACTGGAGGGCGATCTCCTTCCCGCAGCGACTCTGGGCCTCCTTGGTGCTGGCGCCCAGGTGGGGGCAGCTGATGACATTCTCATGGTCCACCAAGGCCCGGTCCCGGGGTGGTTCCTGACCAGAAAGAGACATCTCTGGGTGGGGCGCTATGGACTGCCTCAGGAACTGGAGGGGGAGAGGGCAGGAGCAATGCCAACTCCTACTTTTGTTTCGCCCAGGTGGTCAGTGGACTCAGTAATAATCGGCTTCCTCATGAATGTTCCATCACAGCAGAACAGACAGAGTTGCAGACTGGATTCCAATCTCAGCTCCGTCACTTACTACTCATGTGCTTTGGGCTCATCTCCATCTCTCTGAGCCTCAGTTTCCCTATCTGTAAGATGGGTCAATACTACCTACCTCCTGACACAGAGGTGTTATTTTTGGGAACATAATTTCTCCCACTAGAGACAGTAAGCCAAAGCCTTTGCTCAGCTGGGCTTCCAGCCCAAGGCCCTTTGTTCCCACCTCCCCTCCAACCCCTGCGCCGAGGAGGCACTTACCTCCGTGAACACGTCCAGCGCGGCGCCAGCACACTGACCCGACTGCAGGGCCCGGAGCAGGGCGCCTTCGTCCACGATCCCTCCTCGAGCACAATTAACCACGCACACCCCCTTCTTGCACTGGGCAAAGGTGCTGTCATTCAGCAGGCCTGGGAGGGAAGGAGATGCTGTCCTGCAGCGATGGTGTCGGGAACCACCTGCTCTGGCTCCGGAGGCCCCACCTTCCCCACCACGGGCTCTTCCCCACATGTCTCCTTCCTGGGGGACCACAACCTCTCTGGTCTCACTGCTCCCTTCTCAGGTGTTCTGGGCCAGGAGTCCTAGTGATGAATTTGGACCAGACTCAGTTAAGAAACATCACAAACCTCCCTGAGATGTTAGTGCTTCAGGCAGTGGTCCAAGGAAGAACCATGGGGTCACTGATCCTACATGTTGGCCCAGTTCACCCAGACACTGTGCATTTCCAGCCAGCTCACCCCTCCTCGATCTGATGCCAGGCCATGTAACAAAGCATCACCGTGCTCCATGGTTACAGGATCTGGATGCCACCTTCCCACCATAGCTGGTCCCCAGCGTGGGCAGAAGGCCCAGACTGAAGGCCCACCCTGATCTGGTCGGTGGCTGCTGTGGTCAACCCACACACCTACCTGTGGTGGAGGGCAGGAGAGGCGTGTGCACAGTGATAAAGTCACAGAGAGGCCAGATCTGCTCCAGGGGCAGCTGCTGCACACCGAAGGAGGCTGAGACCTCTGGCGAGATTATGGGGTCGTAGCCTATCGTCTGGGGACGTGTGAGAGGGAGAGGGTAAGTGTCACTATTAGTTGTCAGTACTGGTATTATTACTCATGGCTACCGTTTATGGAGCATTGACTCTAAACTGAGCACTACTGTTAAGCCTTCGCTCGCTGGGGGCTCAGATGGTAAAGAATCTGCCTGGGGTGGGAAGATCCCCTGGAGAAGGGACTGGCAACCCACTCCAGTATTCTTGCCTGGAGAAGTCCATGGACAGAGGAGTCTGGCAGGCTACAGTCTATGGTGCTGCAAAGAGTCAGACACAACTGAACGACTACCACCATACCCATTTATCTCTCATGGTAATTCAAGGGGGTTGGTACTATTATTCTTCCTACTTTAGCTCTGAAGGAAGTGGGGCATCCATGCTGGAGCAGGCAGGGTCAGAATTCAAAGGGAGGTTCGCCTTGGAAGGCATAACTGGGTGACTAATCAGGCAGAGGTATAAACGATTAACGGCAGATCCTTTCAACAAAGCAGGTTTGACTGGGGAGGGGAAGGGCATCACGAGGAGGAAAGTGAGACTTAGAGGCACCATGGGTTGGGAGGATCCAGAAAGAAGCGCGGTCTGAGCTGGCAGGGAGGGGACAGCCCCCAAAGCAGAGGTACCTCCCTGAGGCTGCAGGAGGGAAGGTTGGCTCCTGGGAAATGAGGGCAGACAGGAAACTCGGGGTGTAAACTTCATCGACCCCATGAAATCAGCCAAAGGTCATCACATATTGATGGGAAGAGGGAACGCTAGAGAAGACAAAGCTCACGAGAAGGAAGAAAAGGCACAGACTCATAGCTGATGATGGCAAACACCCTCTGCATTAACTGTGTGCCTCATGGGGCTTCCCTGGTGGCTCACTGGTAAAGAATCCACCTGCCAATGCAGGAGACAAGGGTTCGATCCCTGAATCGGGAAGATCCCCTGGAGAAGAAAACGGCAATCCACGCCAGTATGCTTGCCTGGGAAATCCCATGGACAGAGGAACCTGGTGAACACAACTTAGCAACTAAACAACAAACAACAACATGCATCTCATACTTGATGAGTTAGATACTATTACTTCCCTGTTTTACACATGAAGAAACTAAGGCAGAGGTTAAATGATTTGCATGCTCAACTGCTAAGCTGTGTCCAACTCTTTGTGGTCCCGAAGACTGCAGCCCACTAGGCTCCTCTGTCCATGGGATTCTCCGGGCAAGAATACTGGAGTGGGTTGCCATTTTCTTCTCCAGGGGAGTCTTCCCAATCCAGGGATTGAACCTGCATCTCCTGCATTGGCAGGTGGATTCTTTACTACTGAGCCACTTGGGAAGCCCATTAAATGATTTAACCAAGGTCATAAAGGTAGCAAGTGGTAGAACTGGGGCACAAGTCTTCTGGATCCAGGGTCCACGCTCCTAATTCCTACCTGCTAATCAGTGGTGGAGTGGGGAGGCCCACAGCCCCCACCTGAGAAAAGATAGAATGAGATGGAAACATCTCTTCTTACATCAGAAAGAATCCTGGCTACCGGCCACATACCTCTCAGCAGGGGCGATGCTTTGAAGGTTGCCAAGGCAGCACAAGCAGCTGGGAATAATGTGCAACCAGGTGAGAAGCATTTTTCTCTTGCAACAGCAAAGACCTACCCACTTCCTGCCTGGTCTACCCAAGAGGCCTGCCCCGGGCTCTCTCCTTGGGCCTGGCCCATGTCAGCCACAGTGGCCTGACGGGGAAGAGGTATAGAAGGCATAAGAATCTCAAAGTTACTAAAATGCTCAAGAAGGCAGGACAGTTGACTGAGCTGTGCAGGTCTTCAGGACCCAAGATAAAGGCCTGAACCAGGAGATGGGCCTGAGTCTGGCCTCAAGTGCAGTCAACTGTGTGTCCAGGTGCAAGTCAGTGCCTCCAGATCTGGACCCTCAACTTTAAGAAAAGGAGCAGGTGGACAGTTTCAAAGTGACCCCTCCTCTGACATTCAACAATTCAATGTTCCATGAAAAGAAAGCTCCCAGAGAAAACATTCAGAGTTGGCCCAGGATTAAACCAAACACAAACAGAAAGAACACAAAGCCTAATATTTCAACAGTGGTTACCGCGAGGTGGTAGAATTAACTTTTTTTCTCCTTTATGCTTTCCTAAACTCTTTCAAGTTTCCCCCACTGATCATGAATTTCTTTTGAAGCTAGGAAAATATAAAAGTTATTTTAGAAAATCATGGCACAGAAGATTGCTAGATCAAGTCAGCCTTCCTAGAGAAAAAAATGGAAAACAGTTATGAATGAGGTGTGGCTTTTGGAACCACATTTTTCATTCATCGTCAGCTCTGTGGGACCAAAGAAGCCAAGTGGGTCCCACTCCAACCCTCATGGAGGTATAGGGGAAAGAGGCTACCCACCCCCCAGCCCCCATGCTCTTACAGGATGGTGAGCTCATGGCCATTCCACAGAGGTAAACTCTTCCTTTCTCATGGGGAGAATGAAACATCCAGGGGAGGGGAGAGGACCCTGCCCTGGTTCTCACAAGTCTTCTTTGTCCACTGGCTCTGAGGCTGGTTGGAACAATGTCCCATTCATCTCTAATCCAGATACACTTTTTTTTTTTTCCCCTGCGGAACATGGGGAGGATGGGGACACCAACAGAAGTCACACAGCCAAACCTAAGGGAGCACGTTCACACAACCCTATTGCCTCTGGGCTCTCAGGAGCCAAGAATCAGCATGGGGCTGCCAGGAGGAAGGCTCCTGCAGGCTGAGTCTAGCCCAGTGTCCCTGCTGCAGGTGCCTGGGGCTAAAGGGTGGGGTGGGGGTGCAGGGGAGATAAGCATCTGCCACGGCTGTCAACAGGCCCTGACTCAGCTTTCTTTCACAGAGAGACAGCGCCTCCTTCATCTGCAGACAACTGCAGGGGAAGAATTCTACCCTGTTCTCATTTTTCACTCAAGGGAGACAGGGGCTGAACTCAACTAAGGGTTAGGGTTCTTATACCAGGAGACATGTTCTGGGAGGTAAAAAGGATGACATGAGGCCCAGGAGACTGACCCCGAGTCAGGTTCTGACGTGTCCAAGAAAGGTCAGAAGTCAAATGTATAGATTTCAGGCACTTCCATGTTCATACCATCTATTCCTAGAGAGGAACCCTGGGGAGATGCACAAAGGGATTCCCCACCGCAACTCCAGCCGCAGGACAGAGTCCTGATGTTGGGGCAACAGAGGAACCCTAGCTTTCAAGTGGTGCTCCCAGGTGACCTCCTAGTTGCTGTCATGGAAGGCAGCCTTGGGAGACCAGTCATACTGCTCCTAGTCCCTCTGGCTGCCTGTGGATGGAGGAGATCAGGGAGGCCTTTAAGGTACAAAAGGGCTCCAACAGAGGAGTCTAAAGGTCACGCGCCCTCTCTCTCTATCCCAGAGCCAATCTTTGAGTTTAGCACTGGCACTCTCCCCCCCAACCACACAATGAAGTCTTAAACACAAACTCAATATAAAACCATATCAGAACTTCCCTGGTGGTCCAGAGGTCAAGAATCCACCTGCCAATGCTGGAGACACAGGTTCAATCCCTGGTCTGGGAAGATCCCCCATGCTGTGGGGCAACTAAGCCCTTGAGCTCTAACTACTGAGCCCACAGGCTGCAACTACTGAAGCCTGAGAGCCTAGAGCTCTGTATGGGAAGCTACCACAATGAGAAATCCATGCATGGCAACAAGAGAAAACCCCTGCACAGCAATGAAACCCAGTGCAGCCAAAAATAATAATAATAATAATATAAAACCAGATCAATTCAAAACCATAGAGGTGAAGGCCCAGAAGCCCCACCACCTGCTCTTTCCCTGGGCCCACACTCCACATCCTTGAGTGCATGCATGCATGCTAAGTCGCTCAGTCACATCTGACTCTTTGTGATCCCATGGACTATAGCCCACCAGGCTCCTCTGTCCATGGGATTCTCTAGGCAAGAATACTGGAGTGGGTTGCCATGCCCCTCTCCAGGGGATCTTCCCAACCCAGGGATCAAACCCATGTCTCCTGTCGGATTCTTTACCACTGAGCCACTGGGGAAGCCCCTCCACATCCTTACTATGTGTCTAAACTTGAGATTCTGGGAAGAATCTGAAAACCACTGCTCTGGGGCGGAAAGAATTGCAGGTACCAGACTGAGATGGGAGCTGCCTGTTGTGTGAATGATTGAGCGCAGGGACACGGTACAGGGACTGGTTACCAACAGGAACCAGGAGGAAAGACAGCGGTGGTAGTGGTGCTGGGCAAAGAGCACCAGAGGGATCCAAGAGGCCCAGAGTCTGAGCTGGACTCCACCCCTTACTCGTCCTATTATCTTGAGTATTTCACATAACCTTCCTGGGCCTCAGTTTACTTATCTGCAAACTGGGATAATAATACTGACTCCAGAGGGTCACTGTAAGCATGATACCTAACACAGCAGATCTCAGTAAATATTCAGTTCAGTTTGGTTGCTCAGTCGTGTCCAACTCTTTGCAACCCCCTGGACTGCAGCATGCCAGGCTTCCCTGTCCATCACCAACTCCCAGAGCTTGCTCAAACTCATGCCCATCGAGTTGATGATGCCATCCAACCATCTCATCCTCTGTCATTTCCTTCTCCTCCTGCCTTCAATCCACAGCCTTGTCTAACTAACTCAGTAAATATTGGCAAGACCCAAAGGAATTGATGACAACTGGAGCCTCGGGTTAAACATCCCTCTCTTCGGGCTAATGTCAGACTCATCACAATACTGGCTACAAAGAACCTGTTAAGAGATGCTAGTCTGCTCCTCACCGAAAACCTGGTAAGAAAGTACCTCACCGAAAACCTGGTAAGAAAGTACAAGGTTCAGCTCCTGATTGGCTGGGGCCTGCTAAGCCATCCCAGGGGACAGGCCAGCTTGAATGAGTTGAGCCTCCAGAGTTATAATCTGTTATCCAACAACATTACTGAGGACAATATTAGTGTGTTAAGACTCAAGTGATTCAGAACACCAGCGGCTGCAGGCTGCCAGATTTATCCAGAAACCCACACCTGTACCTATGGCTCAAGCATGTCAGCAGCTGCTCTAAGGGCCTGTGCTGGCATAGATGGGTTCTTTCCTCACCCATCCCCACTCGTAAACCACATGCTGTTGGGAAGCCACCTGGCTAAGGTCCCCCTTCCCTAAGTGACAAGACAGTCACAAGGAAAAGGAGGAAAAGGGATGGTCCACCCCCGGCATCTGAGCACAAGACGGTCTCTCCTTACAGCTCCTGTGGCATGATGGGGTCATGTCTTAAATCCTGATACCCTAGAGAGGGTCAGATAACAGTCATCCCATTAACGGCCTAACTGGGTTTCCCAGGTGGCACTAGTGGTAAAGAACCTGCCCACCAATGCAGGAGACATAGAGACGCAGGTTAGATCCCTGGGTCGGGAAGATTCGCCTGAGGAGAGCATGGCAACCCACTCCAGCATTCTTGCCTGGAGAATCCCATGGACAGAGGAGCCTGGCGGGCTACGGTCCATGGGGTCGCACAGAGTTGTATGTGACTGAACGCACACACACCAGCCTGATTAGTGGTTAACAGCCTGGTGACAGATCAGGAACAAGGTAAGACCCCAGGTGCTGGGAGAGAAAAGGATGATAAAAATAACATCTACAGGCTTTACTGTTCTCCTCGAGCTGGCCCAACCAGAACAACTCAGGGTCCCCCACGCCTCCTGGTCCACTCTATGACCTCTTTTACAAAAGGCCTTTTTGATGTGGAACATTTTTAAAGCCTTTATTGAATTTGTTACAATTCTGCTTCTGTTTTCAGTTTTGGTTCTTTGGCCAAAAGGCATGTGGGATCTTAGCTTCCCAACCAGGGATGGAACCTGCAACCCCTGCATTGAAAGGTGAAATCTTAACCACTGGACCTCAAGGGAAGTCCCATCTTTATGTCTTTAGGTTGTTCTCCCAAGTTACTGTAACAAACTCAATCCTTAAAAATTTGGCACCATTACCTCTGATCACACAGTGAACTCATGGCCAGGGGCCATTTCACAGTTTAAAGAAACTGGTAGCCCACTGGGGTGATGTATACTCAGAGATGTGAGGGCTCAAAGGGCATCTGTGTCTGTTCACATGCCCTCTTCACTTGCTGGCCAGGTAGTTATCTGGTCTTGCAAGTGTATCTGCAGGGATGGGGACTCACTCTCTCCTGAGACCACTTATCCACTGGGGCCAGCTCTGTAACTCTGCCTCTCTAGCCTGCACACTAGTGCTCCTTCCTGGAGCTACTTCTCAGAGAGCGTGACTCTTCTATACTACTTCCCTCTGGCTATTTCAAGGCCTCCCCTGTGACTCCCACATCTTGATGAGCTCAGAGATCCTAGTGCCTCCACCCTTTCTTAGGAAGCACAGATGTGTGGGCTCCCCTGCTGTCACCCTATCTCCAAAGTTTCACAGTCTTGCAGAACACGGGGTCTTGGACTGCTCAAATGTGCACAACAGGAGCTGATAGGTAGAGAGCATGAAGAATGTCACCCCCTTGTTCTGAAAGTCATCTTCTTTTAATGCTGCCAAGAGTCACAGAACCTTTTCAATTAACTATGTCACAATTAATCACACTGCACTGTTGTCAACTAAAAGCCTCCTCTCCTGGAAAAGCCTTTAAAAACACCTCTACATCCAAGTCTACTTGCTCTGGGGCCTCACATGTGGGGCACTGACATGTATTCCAATTAAATCTCCTATTAGGACGCCCAACCATTCTAGACTTCCTCTGCCTCTTAGGACCTAAGTCTGAACTTTTAAGTATTAATTACTTCCCTCTGCTTCCTGTCAGCCACAAATGACACATCATCCAGGCTGCTGCTGAGCACAGGGAGCAAGGCAGAGCCCTGCACCATCCTGAACCAACCCCCTGCAGACTGAGATGAATACATCCTTCAGCCAGTTACTAAACCCTCAGCACCAAGCTCATGATTTCATCTTAATCTCAAAGGTATCATGAAAGACCTCACCAATGCTTGCTAAAGTCCACACTCTACAATCTAAAATGTTCATCGTTGAGGTAATTGCCAAGTAAAAGCTATTTATCCCTTCAAAAGAATTCCATGCAACTGTTTAAAAATACAGTAAATCTATTTATTTCAAGACATGTTTTTATGTTAAAAACATACACAACATTCTACTGTCTCTAGGCTAAAACTCCTCTATAGATACAGAACTGTACCTGTATCCCGGAAACCTGTATTCCATGTAAATACATAAAAAAAAGTCTGAGATGACGTATATCAAATGGATGTTACCTGAGGAAACTCACATTGGGATGGTCATCTAGACGTTTATCTAAATTTCAATTTTTATGAGAATGCATTCACTTATTACATGATTATAATTTTAAATAGTCAAGATATATACATCCAGGGTGTCCCATGATATTACCAGTTTACTACTGATTTCCAAAGAGAGACCAAGACTAGTTTGAAACAACTTGTGTTTAGTAAACACCCATCCTGCCTGGATGCTGATAAACCATCTCTTTAACAATTTGTTCAAGAATCTTCCTTCCTTGGCCTTTAGAAAATCTTGCTCTCCGCAACTTCTCAAACATCAACCAAGGTCCAAATGATGCAGGTCAAGGATTTCTCTGCACTGAGATATGATTCAAAATGTGTCAGACCCAGAAACCTGTTAGGGAGCTGGATCAAAGTGAGCTGCTGAGTACAAAAAGAGGTCACTTGGGCCAGTGGGAGAGAACCAGAGCCAGGCTGCTCCTGAGGGGCTGGGGTGTATGTGGGGTGGGGGGTACATTTCAAGGTGTGCTTCAGGTTTACAAAGAACATGTACCAGAAGCAAAACAGTCCAGTGACCCTCCAGAGACTTCTGGA
Source organism: Moschus berezovskii (assembly GCF_049115385.1). Lineage (NCBI taxonomy): Eukaryota > Metazoa > Chordata > Mammalia > Artiodactyla > Moschidae > Moschus > Moschus berezovskii. The sequence goes on along the minus strand of NC_142463.1, from coordinate 99,376,781 downwards.
CTGAACCCCCCAGCGAAGCAGATAGATGTTGCAACACAAAAAAGGTACCCACACCCTCAAAACCACGCTGGGAACAGAGCATGTGGGCATGTGGTATGCGCTATGCCCAGAGACACAGATGAGCACTCATAAGCAGGGTCCAGACATCTCATGCCTGCTGCTGATTCTCAAGGTCCTGTATCCCTCTGTGCCTCTGGGAAGCAGCCGGGGCTGCAGTTAAGTGGCTGAGTGCTGCCAAAGGAACAGACAAGCTTACCAATCACTTCAATTATTCAGGAAACAAGATGGCGTCACAGGTGGTTCAGTGGTAAAGAATCCACCTGCCAAGGTGGGGTTCTATCCCTGGGTAGGGAAGATCCCATGGAGGAGGAAATGGCAACCCAGTCCAGTATTCTTACCTGAGAAATCCCATGGACAGAGGAGTCTGGTGAGCTACAGTCCATGGAGTCACAAACAGTCCAATGCAACTGAGCGACTGAGCACGCATGCATGCCAAAAGAACGGACAAGCTTACCAATCACTTCAATTATTCAGGAAACAGGGTAGGGTTTTTTGCCTGGCTTAAGTCACCACAAAAGTCTCACGTCCTTGACAATGAGTGTTGCCAAGCTAGAAGAGCCCAGGGTACTGTGGTGCCCTACGGGAGGGGAGTGCATGTGACAGAATGACCGCTGGGTCTGGCAACCATCCCAGAGTCACCACAGCATCAGTGAAGCACTCACGTGTTCGGCTACAGGTGCCCTGAGTTTTACTGAACCTCTGACCCCTGCTTTTAGATGATCAGAATTTACCAGGAGCTGAACCTTTACCCTGAGCCCTCACAAACAAGGAGAAAGGAGAGAGTGCTCCCTGTAGCTTGCACAAGGGACATGGCTTTGGTCTGCTTCCATGATCAATGGATCCTGCTGGGCCGTGCCCCCTCTCATAGGGAGCCAGAAAAAGGTACCTCTCCTTCCTGGAGCTAAAGCTTAGCAGAGACGCCTGGCTGACTTCAGCCAGCATGGTACGTAGAGAAGACGCAGATTGTGGTACAAAGGGTGCCCACCTGGTCCTTGCTCACCATCCATTTGCTATGAGCCCTTAGCAGGAACTTGCAAAATTCAGATATAAAATTAAGGGTTAATCTATAAGGTCTCTCCTAATGCAAAGTGAGAAGCACATACAGAAAGGAAGGAGCAAGGGAAAAAGGGAAAATTCCATACAGCTTTATGTAAATGTTTCTAGACCTGAAATAATCTGATTTTCAAAACCATCTCCCTTAACATTTCCTGGCTATAGTTTGAACCCACAATCCCTCTCTCCACAGCCACATTACACATGGAGATGCCCGCCTAGCTGCCACACCTCTCTCGCCCACTTGGGCACCCTGTGGGTCTCCTCTCTCGTGGCACGGTCTTCTGGATGGGTCCCCGGGGTGGGGGCCGGGGAGCGGCACTGCTTCTGATGACAACCCTCCCTCAACCAGAACTACTGAGCTCCAAGCACAGGATAAGACAGAGCCTTGGTGGGCGGTGGGGTCAGGGAAGATTCCTGAGAAATGTGTCAGTTTTCCCAGCCACTGTGGGCTCTATGATCTTTTCACAGTGTATGAAAGTGGAAGTGTGAGTTGGTCAGTTGTGTCCAACTCTTTCTGACCCCCTGGACTGTAGCCCGCCAGGCTCCTCTGTCCGTGTGACTTCTCAGGCAAGAATACTGGAATGGGTTGCCATTCCCTTCTCCAGGGGATCTTCCTGCCCCAGGGATTGAACCCAGGTCTCTGGCGTTGCAGGCAGATTCTTTACCATCTGAGCCACCAGGGAAGTCCCTCACAGTGTATAGGCAAGCACCTTTCAATCTCTTCTGGACTATGGAGGGGAGTTAGAAGATGGACAGCAATGGCTCTGCTGCAAGGTTACAAATTTGCTCCTGTTTTCTGAATTATCACAGGAGACAGAAGCAGCAAAAGAAGGAGGCCCTTACAGAAGGGGAGGAAAGGACAGGCAGGATAAGAATCCTCTCTGCTTCATGGGGACTCAGGGCAATTACTCATCCCAGAGCTGAAGGCTCTCCAGCAAGTATTCCCAGATGCTGGGTTCAAGGGTCTAGGTCGGTGGGCCCATGTCCCCTCCCTCCCTGGCTTTACTGTCCATTTACTCAGGGGCTCTAAAGGGGGCATCAGATTTTCCTAGGACAAAGCCTTCAGCTTCTCTCAAGCAAACCTGCCTCTTCCAAAATTGCCACAGGAAGCCCCACATCAAAGAGGTCTGGTGACTTCTTACCTTCATCCCAAAGGACTGCATCCGGGTGGCCACCTCTTTCCCAATTCTGCCCAGGCCAAGAATTCCTAGGACCTTTCCATTCAGCTCGGTTCCCATGAACTGCAAACAGGGAAAGAAGCCGAAGTCAGCGCCTGCAGTAGACCGTGGACACCGAGCCAGGCAGGGTGAGGCAAGGCCAGCCGCTTACCCTCTTCCGCTCCCACTTGCCGTTCTTCATGGATGCCGCTGCCTGAGGAATCTGCCTGCAAGCACAGACACATTCAGCAGGCCCACCCAGACCCCACCAGCCCAGGAAGGAGGCGCAGTGTGAAGGCTGCACAGCCACTGCATCTGCCAGGCATCCCCTGAGGAAGACAAGCTCAAGCTAGGTCTGGGGGCTCAGGTTCAGAAATACCCAGGATGGACAAAGGGGTGCAGCAGGAGGATCCCTTGACAAGACCTGGCTTGGAGCCCTGGGATTGTCTCCAGCCAAATGTCTGGGAGGAGGTTCTGAGTCCATCTCAGCTGCTTGAATACTGGCCTCAGTGACTCTGGGCATGTAAAAAGCAAAAGCTAATCCTCCAGCATTTGTAGAGATAATGAAATGGTGTATTGGGGGATTTTAACAACGCCAAATGGTCCAGAAGCCAAAGATTTCCATTTTCTTATTTCATTCAGAGCTACAACCTATGACACCTTCCACTATATCAGGGGATAGCTGAATACTTATTCTCCCTTGAGAGTTAGACTACACTAGGGTGAGCAGGTGCTATAGTCTGGACACTTCCAACAACCATAGCACCTCCTGTCTCAGCACACACACACACACACACACACACACAAACACACATGTGCACAGACACGCACACACACACACACACACACCCACAAGCTCCACAGCCTATCTCCTCCTATCAGCCAACATGGAGGTCTGAGTCTCCATGTGTTTTTCAGAGGGGACAAAGGAAGTTAGGGCAATGTGAGAAATCAGAGGCAAGATGTGTTATGTGGATCACGGTCCTCCAGGCTCTTCCGGAAGTGAGAAAGGAAGAGATAAGAAGCAATGTTTAAATATCAGCTCATTTGATGCTCACAATAACTGCATGGCGGGGGTAGGGGGAGATTGCAGGCACTGGGGGTTAAACACCTTGCCCAGCATCACTCAGCCAGAAGTACCAGAATGAATTCAAAGCCAAGGAAGGCATCCCCACCAGTCAGCCTCCTAAGTATTTCAATGCAGGCTTTCCTGCTGGCCATAAAATTCAGTGGTGTGTGGGTGTCAGCATGTGCGAGAGAGAAAACAGAGATTCCAAGATAACTGTTCCCATATTTCCACTTCCCTGAGTTCTGATTGAAAGCTTCCTTTCCTGGCTTCACGCTACCAGGCGCACACTCCCATCTGAGGGTGAGGTTGACGGAGAACCTGTCCGACTGCCACAGCCCCGCGAACTCATGGGCGAGCTCAACAAAGCTCACGGAAGAAGCCCCGTCTCACGGCTCTGGCCCATCAGGCCTCACTTCAAGAAGGACAACGTCCTCACTTCACTGAGGACAATGCCTTGCCTCGAGGAAGCAAAGCCAGACTGATCAAACCTGACCAAGTGACACAGAGCCCCCATCCGCCTCCCCTGTCCTCCCGCCCCCCGACCTCTGCCCACCTGGCTGCACGGTGCTGTCTGAGGTGCGCGTGTGGCACCACAGGGCATGGGAAAGCCCCACACCCTCCCTCTGGGTGCCCCACCCAGCTGGCCATGGTGTCTTCCCAGGTTTTAACCCTGTGGGGTCCTCAGCAGGCCAGTGTGAGGAGGGCCACATGTGGGCAGAAGACCTCCCGAGAACTCAATGGAGGCCGACCTGACTTACAAGAGGAAGGAAAACAGGCAGAACAGCGAAGTCGACCTTTGCTCCATTCTCCTCACTGTCTTTCCAGGTCCTTGCTCTTCCCCAGCACCTCAGGACCAGACATCTAGTCGAAGTCCCCCAGAAAAAGCCCCATCCCGTCTTGCTCCCCACCCATATTGCCCAGTGTCTCAACTTCACTGCCAACCAATCCCCACCCTTCTACTGCTGCCTGGCTGGGAAAGCAGACTGACTAAACCAGCGCACAGTGAGTTATGAGACTGGTGATTCCTTCTTACAGGGTGCTCCCTTATTAGTTTTGATGCATCTCTGATGAGTGAGGTCATGATGAGTGGTTGGGAATCTAAATCATACCACTTTGCCAATTTCTTTAAGTTAAGTTGGTTGTGGAATAGGAGGAAAACTATTCTTGACTCCCAAGGGAACATCACCTTCAGAAAAAAAAAATGTGAGAGAATTAGAAAGCTGCATTGGGATCCTTCCCTCATGCCTCAAAAACACAAACAAACACCACTGAATTTAGTAGCACACGTGACACCAGGGCATCAGGCCTCAATACTTCTCTAGATGTTCTGGGAGATCCAAACAGCCACTGCAGGGGCCCCTTCCGGACCGGGTCCCTTCTGCTGGGCAATTCTGCCTATTCCTCCCTTTTTCCAACCTCCTTTCGTCTTCACTGACCGGTGAGTATCAGTGAAGACCTAAGATCTCAGGTAGAAATCTTGGGGAAGAGTTAGAGCAAAGGCGAATGCCCTCAGACCCTCTCACAGGTCTTGAGAAGCGGAAAGAATCATTTCTCAGGCCCAGAAGGTTTCAGGCCTGAGTAGAGAAGTAAGGGGTCCTGGCTGCCTGGGTTCCCTGGTTTAAGGATCCATGGACCTGAGAAGGGACCCAGAGCATCTTTCTGCCCATCCACTGGCTTCCTGTCCTTCCTAATGACCTACCACCTGTTCAATAGCAGGAGCTCAGATAGTCACTATACCACCCAACACAGTAAGACTCGTGTACATCTGTGCAATATTCATTGGTCCCTTAGGTTGTCCCCTCTCTTTAAGAGATTTGACCCTTTGAGATCTCTTGTGTTATGAACCCACAGGTCAGGGTCCCAGGGATCCCAGGGAAGCTTCCTATTCCATTCTCTTACATATAGATCTGCAAGGACAGTGACAGAGGTAAGCCCCAGGAGAATCGGCCTGGCTGGGGAATCCAGAGAGAGCTTTTGGATGAATTAACACTCGAGCTTAACCTTGAAGAACAGTTTTAAGAGTTAAAGAAAGAAATGGCAGGGACGGATACCCAGGCAGCAGAAACAGCATTTGTGAGGCTTCCAAGATCAGAGAAGGCTTCGTGTGTGTGTGGACACCTACCCCTGTGACCGGCGCAGGGGATGTGTGTGGAGAGAGGAAGTAAGTAAGAACAAAGAGAGGATCACCCTTATTTTCTCAATGGGCCTGCTCCCAGGGAATGAGCGTGAGAACCAGGGTAACGAGTGATCAGTCGAGGCTGACAGCCTTGAAGGTTCTTAGCAGCGTGCACGTCACCAGGCTGAAGTGTTCCTGAGTTTCTCTGGGTCAGTTTGCTTGCTGCTGCTGCTGCAGCTAAGTCGCTTCAGTTGTGTTCGACTCTGTTCGACCCCATAGACAGCAGCCCACCAGGCTCCCCCGTCCCTGGGCTTCTCCAGGCAAGAACACTGGGGTGGGCTGCCATTTCCTTCTCCAATGCATGAAAGTGAAAAGTGAAAGTGAAGTCGCTCAGTCATGTCTGACTCTTCGCGACCCCATGGACTGCAGCCCACCAGGCTCCTCTGTCCATGCGATTTTCTAGGCAAGAGCACTGGAGTGGCGTGCCATTGCCTTCTCCGCCAGTTTGCTCAGGGAGTCATAACACCTGACAGACCACAGAGAGTAACTCTCCTCGGAAGTTAGGGACTCACTCACCTGGCGAGACACATGATCATTCCACAGGTGAGCTCCGCAGCGCTGAGGCTATTCCCACTGGGGGTACTAGGCGTGGAAAAAGAGGGCGGTCATCTGTCAGCCAGACCAGGATTCCCACTCCTGTCCCTGTGCGAAGCCTCCAGGGCTCCCCGAGCTTGCGCTCCTGCTCCATGAGCTTACCAGCTCTGTATTTCTCTTGTTTACCTTTATGGGTTATTTCTTTACATTTTTAAAAATTGAAGATTAGCTGAATATTATATGTTAAGCGTGTACAATATAGTGATTTACGATGTTTCAAGGTTACACTCCATTCACACCTATTATAAAACACTGTCGCTAGTCTCCATGTGGCACAATATATCCCTGTAGCTTATTTTACACCTGACAGTTTGTGCGTCTTAACTCCATGTCCCTACGCTGCCCCTCCCTCCCACCGGGAACCACTAGGCTGCTCTCTGCATCACCAAGTCTGTTTCTTTTCTGTTATATTCACTAGTCTGCTATATGTCTTAGGTTCCTTACATGTGATATCACACAGTATTTGTCTTATTCCGATTTATTTCCTCACGCCCTCCAAAACCATCCAGGCTGCTACAAATGGCGAAATTTCATTCTTTTTATGGCTAATATTCTATTATATGGGCTTCCCAGAATGACTCAGTGGTAGAGAATCCACATGCCAATGCAGAAGACATGGGTTCAATCCCTGGGTTGGGAAGATCCCCCGGAGTAAGAAGTGGCAACCCACTCCAGTATGCTTGCCTAGAGAATCCCATGGACACAGGAGCCTGGCGGGCTACAGTCCATGGCATCACAAAGAGTCAGATACGATTTAGAGACTAAACAACAGCATTACATTGTGTGTGTGTGTGTGTATGTCACATCTTCTTTATCCATTCATCTGTCCATGGACACTTAGGTTGCTTCTGCATCTTGACAATTGAAATAATGCTGCTATGAGCACTGGGGTACATGTATCTTTTCAAATTAGCATTTTTGTCTTTTTTTCCCAATATACCTAGGAGTGAGGCTGGGTCATGTGGTAGGCCTATTTTCAGTTTTTTGAGGAAGATCCATATTGTTCTTCACTGTGGCTATACCAATTTACATCCCCAAGAACAGTATCTAAGTGTTCCCATCTTTCTACATTCTGTCCAACATTTTGAGCAGTACTTGTTCTTAAGGCAAACCCCCAACCCCATGCCACCAGCCCTGAGTTCTGTGATGTACTCCTGTCCTAAACCCAAAGTTGGAAGAAAACCCTTTTGCTCCGGCTTTATGTTTTCCTGCAGAGGGACCCCCATTTGAGAAACACACCTGGCCTCTCTCTACCCAGACTTACTTCTCCCAAGGCAGAGAAGCATCTCATTAGATGGGGAGAAATGTGTGTGGCTCAACCCTTATCTGACTCCTCTTATTTCAGGATCTACCTGTATACAGAAAGCACAAATCTCTGCTGCTCCATGCCATCAAGCTTTTATTTTATTGGAGAACAGTTGATTTACACTGTGGTGGTAACATCACATATCTGTACCTGTGACAGAGGCAGAGGGTAGCCCTTTGACCACAGACTTTTATCAAGTTGCCCAACCTGTCTCTTATTAGGAACAAAGCTAATATTTCTATCTCCTCCTGTTGGGCTTCGCCTCCTATTTCTCCACAAGTTTTGCACTGAGAAAGCTTCCTCACATAATAAATCAAAGGGCAATGTTGATTCTACCCATCTTGCAGAAAGGAAGATAGAGATAAAACCTATGAAACTATTTTTCTTTTCTCAAAAGATTTTCCTTACTGTTTTTAGAATATTAACACAGGTTTATCCTTTATGCCCTCTACTGGGTCTTTTCTTCTCTGGAAATGAAGGTTATACGGAGAAAAAAGGTCAAGAGACTCTATTTTTAAAAAATTTTTAAATCAAGATAAAAGGATTCTTAGAGTCTGTCTTTCTAAGAACACCTGGTTTCCTGTCACCCCCAGCTAATGACCAGACTACACAGGATATGGGAGGAGGTGCTGGGGCCAGGGGGCTGGTGCTTCTGGATCCAGGGCAAGACTGAAGGATGGGTTGCATGTGTGTCCTTGGTCACTCAGTCATGTCCAACTCTTTGTGACCCCACAGACTGTAGCCCTCCAGGCTCCTGTCCATTGGATTTTCCAGGCAAGAATACTGGAGTGGGTTGCCATTTCCTCCTCCTGGGGATCTTCCCAACCCAGGGGTCGAAGCCACATCTCCTGCACTGGCAGGTGGATTCTTTACCAGTGAGTCACCTGGGAAGCCCGGAGGATGCTACAGGTTAACATCGCTTCTGTTGGATACTGACCTCATGCCGATAACCAGGTCAGTTAACCCCTGCCCTACAGAGGGAAGTGGAGAGGAGGGAGGGGAAGGTCTTGACGATGATGAGGCTCCCGAGGGAAGAGAAACAATGGAGGATGAAGAAGTGGACAGAGATAACCTTGCCACTCCATCTTATGTCAGAGTGGTGCTGGAAATAAGGGTTGCCTAGCACTGGCATGCTGCCATGACCTTTGCCACGAGTTTCTGCACAAAACAGCTCTGAGGAGGACCCCTTCCTTCTTGGCCCTGGAGTCTGAAAGAGAAACTGGGGTCCCTTTCCAGAAGAGCACAGGGAAGAGAGGAAGAGAAAGAGTGGGCAAGTCTTGTCTACTGGCAAAGGCTGTGCTGCATCAAGCGGAGCCTGCAGAACCGGGCTCCATAGGGAACCGCAGAGGGGGAGGGGCATGGCTGCAGCCGAGACCGAGACAAATCCACTAAGGTTCTTCTGATTCCTCTACCAGGCTGCAGGCGTGCAAGCATCTGTGGGGTGAGTTTGTGAAGCATTTTGAGATTACCAAGACAGCTTCCGTGTCAGAAACCCGGGGAACCACTAAACCCTGAGCTCCGCCCCGCCCTCACCCCATCTGTTCTCAGCCTGGAGCAGGCAGCCTCCTGGGCTCCCTCCTGACTCTACAGCCATCTCCTCCCTCCACGCGGTCAGTCTCCACCCTCACTCCCACCACCTCCACCACTTACTTCATGACCAGGATGCCCTTTCTGGTCGCGGCCTCCAGATCCACGTTGTCCACGCCTGTGCCAGCCCTGCCCACCACCTGCAGCTTCTCTGCCGCGTTGATGATGTCAGAGGTCACCTTGGTGGCCGAGCGGACAATAAGGCCTTCACAGTCCTGAGGCAGAGAAAGAAACACCTGGATCCACAGAGTGGGTCTTTGTGTAGCCTCTCTGTCCAAGGTGGGAGTCCCTGCAGGCTGGCTGACGCTGGATACAGTCAAGCAAAGGAAGGCGTGTGTATGCGCACGCACCTCTGAAAGCCTTCGCCAACAGTCAGGCTTGGGTCCAAATCCAAGCTCCAGCCCTGACAAGCTAAGACTCTGCGCTTCGGCCTCCTCAGGTGTGTGAGGAAGAAATGAGGTAGGACAGGTTTAACCCCTGGCACGATATCTGCCCCTGCTCAAGAGACATCACGTCCTTCACCAGACACGGAGCTACTGAAGGGGTGAGGTGGGATCAGATTCTACTTTGTGAGCCCCTATGCCTGGTACACAGAAGGCATTCAATAAATGTTGGTAGGCTGAATGACTAAGTGAAGTTAATAAAAGGCAAAGTATTAAAAGAAAAACATTTCCTAAAACAGAAACCACAGTAAAGGGATGGGGAGAAAACCATTAAGCTGGTTCACGGTTGCTCAGAAAACCAGGCAATATTAGACTAAAACTAAACCTACGCCTGAGGCCAGGGCCGGCAGCCAAGAGGAGCTGCCCCACGTCCAATAGGCAGTGGCTGCGCGGGCGCAGGAGGGCCGAGAGACCCCTTGTCCAAGATAAGGTGCAGCGGCTGCGCTTTCTTGGAGCAGCTGTGAAGAGATATCCCACGCCCAAGGTAAGAGAAACCCAAATAAGATGGTAGGTATTGCGAGGGGGCATCAGAGGGCAGACACACTGAAATCATAATCACAGGAAACTAGCCGATCTGATCACATGGACCACAGCCGAATGTGGTCCACTGGAGAAGGGAATGGCAAACCACTTCAGTATACTTGCCTTGAGAACCCCATGAACAGTAACAAAGGGCAAAATGATAGGATACTGAATGAGGAATTCCCCAGGTCGGTAGGTGCCCTTATACTGCAAGGAGATCCAACCAGTCCATCCTAAAGGAGATCAATCCTGGGTGTTCATTGGAAGGACTGATGCTAAAGCCGAAACTCCAATACTCTGGCCACCTCATGCAACGAGTTGACTCACTGGAAAAGACTCTGATGCTAGGAAAGGTTGGGGGCAGGAGGAGAAGGGGACGACAGAGAATGAGATGGCTGGATGGCATCACCGACTCTGTGGACATGAGTTTGAGTGAATTCCGGGAGTTGGTGATGGACAGGGAGGCCTGGCGTGCTGTGATTCATGGGGTCGCAAAGAGTCAGACACGACTGAGCGACTGAACTGAACTGAACTGAAACCTATGTGAAAAATCAGACTTGTCAGATTCATCACAGCCATTTTACCTGGGCTAAGCCAGACCCGGCAACAATCATCCTTCCTTAGGCTTGTCCAGCATCTGATGGTATCTTCTGCAGAATAAGGATGCTGTGCCAAATACTCACCGAGGAGGCCCAGGAAATGGAGCAGGAGAGCAAATGCACACTCTGCCCAAGGCTGGCTGTCCCAGGTTTGGTTGATGAGCAAGCTGCAAGCGTGTCTGCATAAACAGCAAGCTGGGAACCAGGAGGCTGGGGCTCTAGGCCCTGTGCTGCCAATGGCACGGTGGGTCACTGTGCCAAGTTATGTCACCCCCACCCCTGGTCTCCTCCTGTAACACAAGAGCATTGGGATAGACAACTGATCTGAAACCTGTAACTCGCCCTGCATTTCCCCAGTGGGGCACCCAGCTGGACCCCATGAGAACCTTCTCTCTTCCCTTCCCACCACATGGATTCCAAAGACAAAGAGGGGCTATCAGCATCTGGCTTCTAGGGCAAGGGCCCACACTGTGCTTACTGTGCGCAAGTCCAGAGCCTAGGAACGAGTTTGGACAAGTTACATGCAGGGAGAACAGAGGGTTCTTTTCCCTTCACGGAAGGGAGAGGAGAAAAGGAGCTTACTCTGCTGTCTACTTAGATCTGGAGGGCTTCTCAACACTGGGATGATTCTTTAGAAAAGGCTGAAAAACTACTTCTTTGGAGGTGTGACTGTTTCAAGCACGCTCACTGGCTGGAGCTCTGCCAGACCAGAGAAGGCTGCATTGAGGACCCTTCACCAGCACTCCACACCCTTTCGTGTCTGTGGTTCTGAGATAGAATGCTCCTCGAATACTCTCCAAAGCGGCCAGCCCTTCCCCAAACCCTGAGAATCTTCCCCACAGGGCAGACTGGCTGCAGAAGAGCATATAGACTCCCCAGGAGTCCACCCCATCGCTGCAGACTCCAAGGACAAGCAGAGAAACAGCACGGAGTTTTTAACAAGCAGAGCCTCTCTCTGTGGAAGAATCTCCCTTATGGAGATTTATCCTACAGTCCCTAAAGGGTGTGTCCCAGCTTTCTCTGAAGTCACGAGGTCTTAAGAGCCTCCAGTCAGACCAGCTGAGATGTACAGGCAGAGCTCGCCCATCCCAAGTGAGAATCTGCCTTTGCAGACTCCCATTAAGCAGACACTGGTCCCACACGATCTGGACATCCCTGTGGCCAGAGTTCACAAACTTGCAAGGCCTCTTATACCCTCAGCTACCTCTGTTCCTGTTCATTCAAACAGCATCAGTTAATTCATTCAAGGGAATTCCCTGGGGGTCCAGTGGTTAGGACTCTGCACTTCCACTGCCAAGAGCCCAGGTTCAATACCTGGTCAAGGAACTAAGATCCCACAAGCCACACGTGGTTGCTCTCCCCCCAAAAAACATTAGGATTCAGTCAATCTGCACACATTTACTGAGAGTCTGCACTCCCAGGCACTGTCCCCCTCTCAGGACCCTGCCATCCCTCTGAGACGTGGCTCCCTGCTCTCCCCACCACTCCTCTACTTCTGCAAAGTGCAGCCCACACCCTCTTAGAAGTTCGCTGTGGTTACAATTTACTTCTGCAGCATCCCAAGGTCCTCTCTGGCACTCCTGCGACGGGAATCTCAACACCACACCCACTCTGCTGTCTGCTGTCCTCTGTTCTGTGTGTGCTGTGTCCGTGTGTGACAGCTGGCTGGAATAGGCATTCACCGCACTTGGCTTTCCTTCCTACTCCCAGGCCCTCAGTGGCCTCAGAGCTGGAAAACAGCAGGACCCTATTCTGCTGGATTTATGGTTGTTCCGGACAAACTATGCCAACTCAGCAGTGGAAACCCATTCATGCTCCTCAAGTTCACACATGCTTCCTTTCCCAAGGAGGACAGGCTTCGCCTTGGGGGTGATTTCAGCATTGCTCCTGCCTCAACTGAACGACCAAACAACTAAACACACACACTTGCGCTGACTTACATAATGCTGCTGCTGCTGCTGCTGCTAAGTCACTTCAGTCGTGTCCGACTCTGTGTGACCACATAGACGGAAGCCCACCAGGCTCCCCCGTCCCTGGGATTCTTCAGGCAAGAACACTGGAGTGGGTTGCCATTTCCTTCTCCAATGTGTGAAAGTAAAAAGTGAAAGTGAAGTTGCTCAGTCGTGTCCGACCCTTAGCGACCCCATGGACTACAGCCTACCAGGCTCCTCCATCCATGGGATTTTCTAGGCAATAGTACTGGAGTGGCTTGCCATTGCCTTCTCCGGACTTACATAATAGGGGACACCAAAGAAAGTCTCCAGGTTATGTTCCCCTGGCTACAGAGAATGCAGGTAGGCTCTATTTGGCACAATACATGTAATCCTCATTAAGTAGATGGCTATGTAACCTTTGCAAACCAAACCCTAGTGTAAAGGCTGGAAACGTGCTATTTTAAAAGAGCCTTTCAAAGCATGGACTCTTGCGTGGAACTTTATTCCCTTTTTTTGCTTTCTTAAAATTCAAAGATAAAGATACAAAGGTGCCTCAGAAAGTTAAATGCATTACCAGCCTGCGTTTAGTGGATTCTGACCAGCATTGTTATTTAATGAAACAGAAGAAAATATCAGAACACAGCACATATAGTGTGTGTTTCTTTCATGAAACTTGAGTGCATGCGTGTACACACATGTGTGTGTATACTGAGTTACGATGTAAAGTGAATTTCCTACTGTGGGTCATGGTCAAAGTCTAAAACCACTGATACGTGGTAAGACTTAATGTTTATTATTAGATTTGTATAAGATGATAGAAGAGGGGTATACCCAGTTTAAATACACAGTTTAAATAAGAGTTTTGTTGAGTTCCAACAAGAAGCTTTATTATTTCAAGCCAGTGTTTTCCAAACTTTTGACTAAGGTCCACAGTAACAAACACATTCAGCCTTACTATCAGTATTGCTCTTTGATATTTACTATTTTTTTCTTTTTAATGCTAATCACGACCCATTAAACAGACTTCAATACCCACTAATGAGCTGTGACTTGCCTCAAGTCTAAAAGCATGCTTCTGAGGAGTGATTGTATTTCCTGACCACGGAGTGAGAGAGAACAAACCGTGCCTGCCCAGAACACCAAGGAGTGTGAAGGGAGGCCAGGCGCAGTTCTGGCAACATGCTCCAGTTTCTTTCGGTATGAAAAAGGTTTAAACAGGGGAGGCCAGGGGCCGCTAATCCAGACACCTCTACACTCAGAATAACAAGAGGAAGCTTGGATAGGAGGTCCCTTCACTGGCCCAAGGAGACTAACCTATATTCCAAACTTAGTGTTTTTTTACAAAGACAGACATGAAAACTGGGCATGCCCAAATCCCTCCACAATGTAGCCAACAAACACCTCTCTTCCTGCCAGGAGTCTGCAGTGCCTTTAAAACATCCTCTAAGTCCCAGCCCCCGATTCCCAGGCAACCTCCCAACATCCTGGAACCCTCCAACTAGTGACCAAGGGCTCCCATTCTTGTCAGTTCCACTCTTACTTACCACTCCCTCATCCCACCCTACCCCAGGGGTACAGGATTTTCATTTCCACAAGAAAGCTGGAAAGCCCCTGAGTCCCATCCACACTTCCCAGCCAGGTGATCTCACGGAGGTGAGGATCTAGAGACCACTACACTGCCTTCTGGCCATTGCCCAGAGCCAAAGCCACTGCTACCATCCGCACAAAGGAGGTCTCTCATTCACTCTGAGGGTGCTCCAAGGATCAGCTCCTGAGTCCTTGGCTCCCACCAGGTCAAGGCTGATCACCCTCTTCTCTCCACTTGAGCAGCAGTGGAGCAGGCAGAGGCTTAGGCTTCTGATGGTCTCATTTAGCACTCAAGTACTTGTTATTTGGTCACTAGCTTCACAGTCTGTTAACCAGGCTCCCTAACCAGCTGACAAGCTTCTGGAAGATAGGAACCAGTCAGAAACTTCTCTGAGTATAGGATGGGGGCTGCATACAGTACCATGGGGCCGGAGCCAACAAGGGTTCCAGGGAGAAACCCAGCAGAAGATACAAAGGCAGTTAGGAAGACCGTGTGATTGCCTCACCGCTAGAGCAACAGCTGCCACCTCTGTGGTTTGATTTAAGGGACTCTCGGAGGAGTGAGGGATGGAGGGGTGGATCCGCGCTGAGTCTGGCTGAAGTTGGTGGGAGGCTACAATGCCGGGTGTGGGAGTTGCGGGGGGGCAAGGGAGAATACTTCCGGACGGGTGGGGTGGAGTCACCTGAGCGCTGGGTGCCAGTCCAGAAGTAAGAAGCGCGGTAACGGGAGTGAAGAGTTCCCAAAATAAATGTTATAAGCCTAGACGAGGCTACCAAATCTCGCAGGGATTTTACAAACAAGGTAAAGAAAGATCCGAAGTAGACGGCACTAATTATCTAACACTACAGGCGGTGATACGCTCCCGAGAAAGATTTGCCAAGAAACACACGTTTCCTGGGAGCGTTTGGGATCGGATTCCCCACGGATCTGGCCATGCCTTGCCGCGCCGAGGCCAAAGGTGAGGCCATCCGCCGAAACCGCTGGCGGAGACTAAGCCTGGACTGCGGGAGCCGCGGTCACGGCCGCGCGGCCGGCGCTGGGACCTCGGGCGCCCCGCATCACCCGCCCCTTTCCTCCGAGCGCTCCCAGGCGGCCGAGGGGCGGTGAAAACTCTCCGCGGTCTTGCATCAGACTAAAGGCGGGTATGGCGTTTGCTGCCCCAGTCCGGCCGCTTTCCCTGCGGCTTCTGGGGGAGCTTGCTGGAGCAGCCACGGGACAGGCTGGGCACCGCCAGCGTCCCCCAGGGAAGGCAGGACTTGGCTGGGCGAGCCAGGGCTGGGCCGGCCAGGGAAGGCCCGCCGGTCCCTGAGCTCCAAGCAGGGCAGCCACTGTGGCGCCCCTCCCCCCGGCACCCCCGCGCGAGGCGGGAGAGACGGCGCCGGGCTGCCAGGGCCGCTGCGCGCAAAGGCCCGGGGAGCCGCGCTGGCATCCCGCGGGCAGCCTGCACATTGCAGTGTTGGCGGGAGACGTTCCAACGTGAAACACGCGGTTGCAAACTGAACGGAAAGTTTGCATCCTGCAGCTTGCAGACGTTGGTTCCTCCCTCCTTCTCCCTCCACCTTCCCCAGCCCCCAAACTCGGGAGACCCACAAGACGGACACCAGGTGGGAGGTGAGGGTGGGGCGCGCTGGGCCGAGTGTGTCAACCACTGTCCACGGAGGATGCCACACAGCCCTCGTCTTTCTCACGCTCGCCTAACCTGCAGCTCGGCTATCAGCTCCTCTTTGCTCAGGTTCTGCTTCTCCACCACCTGCAGCCCTCCATCTTGCAGGATCTTCCGGCAGCAAGGGTCCAGGCTATCACTGATAAGCACTTTCCGTAGATTTGCAAAGGCCATTGCTGGAGTCGTCCTTGGAATCTGCAGCTTTTCCCCGGCAGAGACACCTAAAGCAACACGCGGCTGCTTCGGCTGGCTGGCTTCAGTAACTGGGCAGGATTCGTGATTGGACAGAAACTCTCCAACTCTCTGTGACTCCGCCCCCTCGTGGTGGTTCTGGGTCTTCAGATCTCCTCCTACTTTATTATCCTCTGGAGACAGTCTCTCAGTCTCAGCCAAAGCATTTCTCTATACCTGGTGAGCAGACGGAAGCATTTTTTGCTGAGTAGCTGATTCATATCTGAAATAAGTTGAGAAATATTCGCTCTCATCATGAGAGAAATATTTCCTCTTCACTTTCCTCTTAAGGACCTAACTCTTTAACAAGCATTTATTAACGCACCTACTACGTGCAAGGCAAGGAGCTGGATGCTGAAGGGGCTCGAATTTCAAAAAGACATAGTCCCTTTCCTCTGGTGGCTAACATCCGAGAGTACCAAGGACACAGATGTGGAGAGTTAAATAATAAAAAGCAATAGGGAACTGTTTCTGAAACCTCACAAAACCATGATTAATTCCAAATGAATGATGCAATGAAAATTATGAATTTGAAAGAGACCAAAGGACTGGTGCATTTGGACCAGCCAAAATATTTGTTCAAGTTCAATATTCTCCTCTTCCACTACTTCCTCTCTGATTACTTAAAAAAAGAAGAAAAAAAAGAAAATGAGATGTCAGTCTGGCCTAATTTATATATAGACCAAGGAGGCACTTCCCAGCCCTTATCTCCTTTATGTTTAAACCCTACAACAAACATGCTCTTCCATGCCCTATCTTATAGAATACTACAAAATCCTATTTTGGATTTTTTGAGGCCTCCTAGCAATGGCACCCCACTCCAGTATTCTTGCCTGGAAAATCCCATGGATGGAGGAACCTGGTAGGCTGTGGTCCATGGGGTCGCTAAGAGTCGGACACGACTGAGCGACTTCACTTTCACTTTTCACTTTCATGCATTGGAGAAGGAAATGTCAACCCACTCCAGTGTTCTTGCCTGGAGAATCCCAGGGACGGGGGAGCCTGGTGGGCTTCTGTCTGTGGGGTCGCACAGAGTCGAACACGACTGAAGCGACTTGGCAGCAGCAGCAGCAAAATCAGAAACAGAATCAGGGACCGTCACAGATGAGTTAGAATTCATTATATCCAGCCTACTTAACCTTCGTGTTCTGTTCTACACTATTCACAATGCTTGGGTGCGAGATCCTTATCCTATAGGACTATGCAGTGTCAACACTCTCGTGTAATGAAGCCTTGGACAGATAATTCCTAGGCACAAATCAGAAGTTAGACCAGATGCTTCCAATAGGAAAGAAGATAATTTGGCTATCCTGTTTTCTGGTTTGGATGATTTCTTGCTCCCCCATTCCAGCACTCCTGAGTATTTAATTTCTCTTCCTCTCAGGAGGTGCCCAGCAACCCTGGAGGCCCTGGGAGCAGACAGTGGACCTGGCCCCAGAGGCTAACGAAGCAACTTGGGAAGCACCCATTTTGGCTACCTCTTTAACTCAGCTGTTTCCTGGACTCACCCTCTGCTTCCATTCAGTGTAGACTCTAAAGCCCACTGTATCTCGAGGGTAACCCCAACCCTTGACCCCAAGTCAAACTTCTCAGATGCTGTTGAACTCAAAACCAAAGGCCCTTCCACACCTGTCACCTGGGTGTTATTTTCTTGCTTTAGTATTTATGACCCTCCTACTTTCACACTGGACACACAAAAGGCACTTCTAAGCCCATTAAGAAAGTAGTCAACAGATGTGTTCAGTTCCAGTGGGAAAGGAGGGTGTGTAATAATTTTTACCATAAACAAGTCCGAAACGTGTCCCTCTTTTAAATTTTCTGTAGCATTGTCTTCAAGTTATCTCATAGTACCTTGGACAACATATATGTGAACATTTCATGTCTCATTCTACCCCCACGATCAGAGACACAACTTTATGTCCCTCTAATAGTGCCTAGCATGGAGATTTCCATGTTCGAGATTCAGAAGACATTGCATTCAAATTTAACTTATCAAGCACCTACTATGTGCCAGGTACCATGGCTTAACGCTGGGGTGCAGTGATGTACCAGTCACACCCCTTTCATCTGGAAAAAAAAAAAAGGAACACAGACATAGAGAATGGATTTACACATAGCAGAGGAAAGAGAGGGTTGGATGTATTAAGAGAGTAGCTTGACATATATACAGTACCTTGTGTAAAACAGATAGCCATTGGGAAGCCCTGTGATGACCTAGAGGAGTCGGACACAGAGCATGGGAGGCTTAGAAGGGAGGTGATATGAGGATACTCATAGCTAATTCACGTTGTTGTACAGCAGAAACCAACACAACATTGTAAAGCAATTATCCTCCAATTAAAACTAAATTTTAAAAAAGAAGAAAAACAACACTTAAAGTATAGCATTCAAAGAATAAATAGAAATACGCTGAAGTGCTTCAACAGCAAGAAGGAGACCTCCCAGCACAAACTAGGGGCAGCAGGAAAGATTCTAGAAAGGTTGCCTTTGAGCTGACACTTCAATGCTCATTGAAGGCAGGCCCTCAAAGAGGTCGAAGGATACAGAGATGAGTACAACTTATTCTGCCTTCAAACTGCTCATGGTCAGTCACCTAATCTCAAAAGCATATATGATATATAGAATAGGAAGCTGCCATGTAGAGGAAAAAAATAACATTTACAAAAACCCAGAGAGGTGAAGAATTATAAGATGTTCACAATGGCTTCTCCAGGGATATTGGCTGTGGAGGTGCCAGAGGAGCAGATAAGACTACAGAGGAGCCAGTGGTGAAAAGTTGTCCAGAGAAGAGGTTTCAACTTAACTCAACAGGTAGAACAGAAGTGCTAAGCCAATATTCAGAAGTGATACGGTTATATTGGGCTTCCCAAGTGGTGCTAGTGTTAAAGAACTCACTTGCCAATGCAGGAGACATAAGAAATGTGGGTTTGATCCCTAGGTCAGGAAGATCTCCTGGAGAAGGAAACGACAACCCACTCCAGTAATTATTGCCTAAAGAATCCCATGGCCAGAGGAGTCTGAAGGGCTACATTCCATGGGGTTGCAAAAGAGTCAGATACAACTGAAACAACTTAACACACATGTGCACACATACGCACACACACTGTTACATTAGCTGACTGAGCTGAGCCTTGATGTGCTCATCATTCAATTGTGTCTGACTCTTTGCGACCCCATAGACCGTAGCCCGCCAGGCACCTCTGCCCATGGGATTCTCCAGACAGGAATACTGGAATGGGTTGCCACTTCCTTCTCCAGAGCCTTGATACTTTTCAGTTCAGTTCAGTTGCTTAGTCGTGTCTGACTCTTTGCGACTCCATGGACTGCAGCACAACAGGCCTCCTTGTCCATCACCACTCCCGGAGTTTACCCAAACTCATGTCCATTGAGTTGGTGATGCCATTCAATCATCTCATCCTCTGTTGTCCCCTTCTCCTCCCGCTTTCAATCTTTCCCAGCATCAGGGTCTTTTCCAATGAGTCAGTTCTTCGCATCAGGTGGCCAAAGTATTGGAGTTTCAGCTTTAACATTAGTCCTTTCAATGAACACCCAGGACTGATCTCTTTTAGGATGCACTGGTTGGATCTCCTTGCAGTCCAAGGGACTCAAGAGTCTTCTCCAACACCACAGTTCAAAAGCATCAATTCTTCGGCACTCGGCTTTCTTGATAGTCCAACTCTCACATCCATACATGACCACTGGAAAAACCATAGCCTTGACTAGACGGACCTTTGTTGGCAAAGTAATGTCTCTGCTTTTTAATATGCTGTCTAGGTTGGTCATAACTTTTCTTCCAAGGCGTAAGTGTCTTTTAATTTCATGGCTGCAGTCACCATCTGCAGTCATTTTGGAGCCTCAAAAAATAAAGTCTGCCACTGTTTCCACTGTTTCCCCACCTATTTGCCATGAAGTGATGGGAACGGATGCCATTATCTTAGTTTTCTGAATGTTGAGCTTTAAGCCAACTTTTTCACTGTCCTCTTTCACTTTCATCAAGAGGCTCTTTAGTTCCTCTTCACTTTCTGCCATAAGGGTGGTGTCATCTGCATATCTGAGGTTGTTGATATTTCTCCTGGCAATCTTGATTCCAGCTTGTGCTTCTTCCAGCCCAGAGTTTCTCACGATGTACTCTGCATATAAGTTAAATAAGCAGGGTGAAAATATACAGCCTTGATGTACTCCTTTTCCTATTTGGAACCAGTCTGTTGTTCCATGTCCAGTTCTAACTGTTGCTTCCTGACCTGCGTACAGATTTCTCAAGAGGCAGGTCAGATGGTCTGATATTCCCATTTCTTTCAGAATTTTCCAGAGTTTATTGTAATCGACACATTCAAAGGCTTTGGCATAGTCAATAAAGCAGAAGTTAATGTTTTTCTGGAACTCTCTTGCTTTTTCCATGATCCAGCGGATGTTGGCAATTTGATCTCTGGTTCCTCTGCCTTTTCTAAAATCAGCTTGAACATCTGGAAGTTTACGGTTCACATATTGTTGAAGCTTGGCTTGGAGAATTTTGAGCATTAATTTACAAGCCTGTGAGAGGAGTGCAATTATGCGGTAGTCTGAGCATTCTTTGGCATTGCCTTTCTTAGGGATTGGAATGAAAACTGACCTTTTCCTGTCCTATGGCCACTGCTGAGTTTTCCAAATTTGCTGGCATATTGATTGAGTGCAGCACTTTCACAGCATCATCTTTTAGGATTTGAAATAGCTCAACTGGAATTCCATCACCTTCACTAGCTTTGTTCATAGTGATGCTTCCTAAGGCCCACTTGACTTCACATTCCAGGATGTCTGGCTCTAGGTGGGTGATCACACCATCATGATTATCTTTGTCATGAAGATCTTTTTTCTACAGTTCTGTGTATTCTTGCTAGATAATAGTCCTACCCACCCCACCCACCTCCACCCCTTACCCCATCTCCAACTTCCATTGTAAGTTGGAAGTTTTTCTTTTATAACAGAGGGCTGTGCGTGTTAAGTCTCTTCAGAGGGCTGGAGAAGGGCAATTTTTCTCCCTCTCTCTGTGTTAAACAGAAACTTTGGTTCTCTTGGAAGTATTAGGAAAATAGTTCTGCCTTTCTCTCTAGACCTCTCATACCCTCCCCATCCCTGACACTCACCCCTTGGGAAGAAAGCCTGATGAGATTCGTGAATTTGGGGGAAAGGTCCTGGTGTGAGTTGGGCCAACCACTTCTTGGCTGTCTCTTTTAGAGTAGAAACCCCACAAATAACATGCACTCTGCTGCTTCCTGGTATGTGGTGAATCCCCCAAGGCAGGCCCCACCCCATGCACCTGAGGGTGCAGAGCTGCAGCTGCTCAGCGGCTCTTCCTGAGGAGGGTAAGGTCCATGGGCAAGGGGGGAGGTGGGAGAAGTAGGAATCCCATTTGATCTCCAAACTCACATTGTGAATAATAAAACAGACATTTTAAGTGGTAGAGGATGAATTGTCATCTGCAAAACATGCACATCTGGATTTGAATTCCAGCTTCTCAAATCACTGATAATGAGACCTAGGGCAAATTGCTTTGCCTCTATAAGACTTAGTTTTCTTCTCTATAATATGAGACTAACAGTGGGATAGTGTTTACTTCACAAGGCCGTTGTGAAGATTAACAAGATTAACAAGGTTGTTGTGAAGAGCCCACAGATGACTGCCAACTGTAGTGCGTGGCTTTCATTCATCCAGTCAGTCAGTTAGTATGTTTATTGGGAGCTTGTGAGCCTGGCACTGCTGAAGGTGCTGGGAATGAAGCTTTGAATGGGACAAACACAACCTCTGCCCTCATGGAGCTTATGTTCTAGTTGGAGAATGAAAATGAGTCAGTAAATAAATGAAAGATTTAAAAAGATAATCTTAGGGTATAAGTTTAATGAAGAATAAAAACAGAGTGATGTGATAGAGGATTGTGATAAGGGGATGTCTATTTTAGTGTCTGTGATCAGGGGAGGCTTTCGAAGAAGATGATATTTGAGGTAAGACTAAAATAAGAAGTCAATTATGGGACTTCCCTAGTAGTCCAGTGGCTAAGTCTCCACACTCCCAGTGCAGAGGGGTGCTGAGTTCCATCCCTGGTCAGGGAACCAGATCCCCCATACTGCAACTAAAAATCCTGCATGCAGCTACTAAGGCTGGGTGCAGCCCAAAAAAATAAATATTTATAATAATAAAATCAAATGCACTTTTAAAAAAGATGTCAATTATGCAAAGCAATAAAGAAGGGGAGTTCTAGGCAGCAGGGAAAGCAGAACAAGTCAAGGAACTGGCCTACCAATATTTCAGTAACACTTACTGTGTGCCAGGCATTGCAATAACCATGCTAAGTCATGTGAGGCCACTGCCCTCAGGGAACTCACAGGCCAGTGAGTGAGCACATGTGCTGTGTGTTTCATCTGTACTGGACAGTGAGGAAAGCCTCTGCGGAGACGGTGCTGAACTTGAGATCTGAAAGTGGAGAAAGAGCCCTGGAGAAGTCTGGAGGAAAGGAAACAGTAAGAACAAAGTCGCTTGGGTAGAAAAGAATGTGCCTTCTTCTAGGAACTGACAGAAGTTCCAAAAACTGTCATGTAGAGAGAACAAGGGGGAATGCGGCCCGAGAAGAGATGGGGCAGTCATCAGGGAACAGACCGTTCACTCCATGGGATTAGACCGGAGTTTCAGCATTCTTGGGATTGCCTTATGGCTCAGCTGGTAAAGAATCCGCCTACAGCGAGGGAGACCTGGGTTCGATTCCTGGGTTGGGAAGGGCCCCTGGAGAAGGGAAAGGTTACCCACTCTAGTAGTCTGGCCTGGAGAATTCCATGGACTGTGTAGTCTATGGGGTCGCAGAGAGTCGGACGCGACTGAGTGACTTGCACTTTCACTTTGACCATTCACATTCATGCATGCGAAGAACAGCATTTAAACTATCCCAGAGGAAAAGGGATCACTTAAGTGTCCGAAAAGATCGAGTCTGGACAGAAATGAGCTCAAATGGCAATCTGTATCTCTCTCCTATCTCTGTTTTCCTCTGAGTTTGCTTCATTTCTAGAAAGGCAAGATGTGGCATGTGCTTGCCTGCTAAGTTACTTCAGTCGTGTCTGACTCTGCAACCCTATGGACTATAGCCCACCAGGTTCCTCTGTCCATGGGATTCTCCAGGCAGGAATACTGGAGTGTGTTGCCATGCCTTCCTCCAGGGGAACTTCCCTACCCAGGGATTGAACCTGTGTCACTTTCAACTCCTGCATAGGCAAGCAAGTTCTTTACCATTAGTGCCACCTAGGAAACCCAAGATGTGACATCAGTTCAGTTCAGTTCAGTCGCTCAGTCGTGTCCAACTCTTTGTGACCCCATGGACTGCATCACACCAGGCCTCCCTGTCCGTCACCAGCTCCCAGAGTTTACTCAAACTCATGTCCATTGAGTCAGTGATGTCATCCAATCATCTCATCCTCTGTTGTCCCCTTCTCCTCCCACCATCAATCTTTCCCAGCATCAGGGTCCTTTCCACTGAGTCAGCTCTTCGCATCAGATGGCCAAAGTATTGGAGTTTCAGCTTCAACATCAGTCCTTCCAATGAACATTCAGGACTGATCACCTTTAGGATGGACTGGTTGGATCTCCTTGCCATCCGAAGGACTCTCAAGAGTCTTCTCCAACACCACAGTTCAAAAACATCAATTCTTTGATGCTCAGCTTTCTTTATAGTCCATCTCTCACATCCATACATGACCACTGGAAAAACCATAGCTTTGGCTAGACGGACCTTTGTTGACAAAGTAATGTCTCTGTTTTTTAATATGCTGTTTAGGTTGGTCATAACTTTTCTTCCAAAGAGTAAGCGTCTTTTAATTTCATGGCTGCAGTCACCATCTGCAGTGATTTTGGAGCCCAGAAAAATAAAGTCTGCCACTGTTTCCACTGTTTCTCAGTCTATTTGCCATGAAGTGATGGGACGCGATGCCATGATCTTAGTTTTCTGAATGTTGAGCTTCAAGTCAACTTTTTCACTGTCCTCTTTCACTTTCATCAAGAGGCTCTTTAGTTCTTCTTCACTTTCTTCCATGAAGTGAAAGTGAAGTCCCTCACTTGTGTCCGACTCTGTGCAAACCGATAGACTGTAGCCTACCAGGCTCCTCTGTCCATGGGATTTTCCAGGCAATAGTACTGGAGTGGGTTGCCATTTCCTTCTCCAGGAGATCTTCCCAACCCAGGGCTCGAACCCGGGTCTCCCGCATTGTAGACAGATGCTTTACCATCTGAGCCACCAGGGAAGTCCATAAGGGTGGTGCAATCTGCATATCTGAGATTATTGATATTTCTCCCAGCAATCTTGATTCCAGCTTGTGCTTCATCAAGCCTAGCATTTCTCGTGCTGTACTCTGCATATAAGTTATTATTTAACTTATAATTATAATAAGTTATAATAACTTATAAGTTATTATTTAACACAGGGTGACAATATACAGCCTTGACGTACTCCTTTTCTTATTTGGAACCAGTCTGTTGTTCCATGTCCAGTTCTAACTGTTGCTTCCTGACCTGCATAAAGATTTCTCAAGAAGCAGGTCAGGTGGTCTGTATTCCTGGCTTGAGAACCCCATGAACAGTATGAAAAGACAAAAAGATAGGACACTGAAAGATGAACTCCCCAGGGGGGTAGGTGCCCAATATGCTACTGGAGATCAGTGGAGAAATAACTCCAGAAAGAATGAAGAGATGGAGCCAAAGCAAAAACAACACCTAGCTGTGGATATGACTGGTGATGGAAGCAAGGTCCTATGCTGTAAAGAACAATATTGCATAGGAACCTGGAATCAAGGCAAATTGGAAGTGATCAAACTGGAGATGGCAAGAGTGAACATTGACATTTCAGGAATCAGTGAACTAAAATGGACTGGAATGGGTGAATCTAACTCAGCTGACCATTATATCTACTACTGTGGGCAAGAATCCCTTAGAAGAAATGAAGTAGCCATCATAGTCAACAAAAGAGTTCAAAATGCAGTACTTGGTTGCAGTCTCAAAAATGACAGAATGATCTCTGTTCATTTCCGAGGCAAACCATTCAATTTCATGGTGATCCAAGTCTATGTCCCGGCCAGTAATGCTGAAGATGCCCAGTTCTATGAAGACCTACAAGAACTTCTGGAATTAACACCCCCAAAATATGTCCTTTTCATTATAGGGGACTGGAATGTAAAAGTAGGAAGTCAAGAAACACCTGGAGTAACAGGCAAATTTGGCCTTGGAACATGAAATGAAGCAGGGCAAAGGCTAAAAGAGTTCTACCAAGAGAACGCACTGGTCATAGCAAACACCCTCTTCCAACAGCACAAGAGAAAACTCTACATATGGACATCACCAGATGGTCAACACCAAAATCAGATTGATTATCTTCTTTGCAGCCAAAGATGGAGAAGCTCTATACAGTCAGCAAAGACAAGACTGGAAGCTGACTGTGGCTCAGATCATGAACTCCTTATTGCCAAATTCAGACTTAAATTGAAGAAAGTAGGGAAAACCACTGGATCATTCAGATATGACCTAAATCAAATCCTTAATGATTATACAGTGGAAGTGAGAAATAGATGTAAGGGACTAGATCTCATAGATAGAGTGCCTGATGAACTATGGACGGAAGTTTGTGACATTGTACAGAAGACAGGGAGCAAGATCATTCCCAAGAAAAAGAAATGCAAAAAAGCAAAATGGCTGTCTGAGGAGGCCTTACAAATAGCTGTGAAAAGAGGAGATGAAAAGAGCAAAGGAGAAAAGGAAAGTTATACCCATTAGAGTGCAGAGTTCCAGAGAATAGCAAGGAGAGTTAAGAAAGTCTTCGTCAGTGATCAGTGCAAAGAAATAGAGGAAAACAATAGAACGGGGAAGACTAGAGATCTCTTCAAGAAAATTAGAGACACCAAGGGAACATTTAATGCAAAGATGGGCTCAATAAAGGACAGAAGTGGTATGGCCTTAACAGAAGCAGAAAATATTAAGAAGAATACACAGAAGAACTGTAGAAAAAAGATCTTCATGACCCAGATAATCATGATGGTGTGATCACTCACCTAGAGCCAGACATCCTGGAATGCAAAGTCAAGTGGTCCTTATGAAGCATCACTACGAACAAAGCTAGTGGAGGTGATGGAATTACAGTTGAGCTATTTCAAAGCCTAAAAGATGATGTTGTGAAAGTGCTGCACTCAATATGCCAGCAAATTTGGAAAACTCAGCAGTGGCCATAGGACTGGAAAAGGAATTTCATTCCAATTCCTAAGAAAGGCAATGCCAAAGAATGCTCAGACTACCGCACAATTTCTTTCATCTCACAGGCTTGTAAAGTAATGCTCAAAATTCTCCAAGCCAGACTTCAACAATATGCGAACCATGGACTTCCAGATGTTCAAGCTGATTTTAGAAAAGGCAGAGGAACCAGAGATCAAACTGCCAACATCCACTGGATCATCGAAAAAGCAAGAGAATTCCAGGAAAACATCTATTTCTGCTTCATTGACTATGCCAAAGATGTGACATAAATGTCATAAAATAATGAAGAACAGAAGATTCAGCTGTATATTCTAGCACTTTGGCATTCTAGAAGATTGAACTTGTCTTCCAATGATTGCTGCAAAATATTCAGACCTGATCCTCATTGGGCAAATTTGGGACATGTATCTGTCCTCGAACCATTCTCTGTGGCCTGCAGAAAGAATATGCTGACTGGCCAGTCTGAGAGAAATCACCCACTTCAGATTGGAGGAAAAGATTTCCATTTGAAGTGTACACTAGTGTAAGAAAAGTGGGTCCCCAAAGGAAAATTCAGGGTGCTGAACCCAAAGAAGAAAGACTGAGGGACAGGCTAGCAACACCATGGAAAAGAGTTTGCATTGGGAAGCCATTGAAGGGTTAGATATAAGAAGGGGCAAGTATTACTTAAGTTTTAAAATGATCACTCTCCTTTAACACACAAAAAAGCCCTCTTTTACAGTGTTGTTTTGATGATAATGATGACGAGAACAATAAATATAAGGATGATAATGGTTAGAAGAAGAATGGGTCCCTTGCTTGGCACATGAAGCTACTCAGTAAGGTACACTCAGAACTTGAAAAGGCAACTCTCTGATGGTGAAACTAATAAGAATCACTGACTAAAAGATGAATTTAATCACTTGAGAAAGTAAACCATCCTGAGAGAAGGTAAATGCCTGAAATAGAACTTTGGGGAACCACCAGATCAAATGAAGGGAAGAAGAATACTATTTCATCCAAATACAATTGAATGTTAAGGGGAGAAAACTCATAATATGATCAACTGTATTATAATTTTTCTGCAAAAAGAATGTATTAATAGAAAAGCTGGTCTTCACCTTCAAAAGGGTGATGCAAGTCAAGTCTTGGCTTTTACCCAGCACTGTTCCAGCAGAAAAAGAAGAAAACAATGCATGCAACCACAGGCATGTGATGGTCATTAGCAAGGTGAACCCTGTTGTGGTACAGAGAGAATTCATCAGATAGAATCATTGTCTATATAAAAATACCCCTACTGATTATGTGACTCTTTTTCTTACCATTCTTCTTTACCGTCTTAGTGACCAGGGAAGACCTCTTTTTCTTACCACTCTGCTGAGTATTTTATATTCCAGATACCCTGATGCCACTAAGTGACCACAGGGTGGGATCTATTTCTCACCAGATCCCATCGTCTTTGAGTCCTGTGGCAGAAGGAGAAACAGGAAGAAACTTAAAAGCCTGTTTTGTGAAGGGTGCCTGTCACCAAGGGAATGCTCTGAGTGACAGGAGGAGGGGAACAGTGTGTTCCGTTGTGGCAGTCACTAGATAGGCAATCCTCCTGTTCACCAACACGGGCACTTTCCGATTTGTTCTCTGGTCTCTTATGAGTTAGATTAGTGAGAGTCTCTGAAATTGATCAATACGAGGGGCTCTGAGAAAATCAAATTTTTAAAACTTTTGACCCAAGAATGGACCCTGAGTAGACTTTGGGAGTCTAGTCATCAGAAGGCTTCCTTGTGCCATCTCAAGCTCTCCCTTCCTTACCTTCAGCTGCAGTATCTCGAAACTTATTTAGGTCACTGAACCCCGCAAGAATCCAATGAAAGCTACAAACCCTTCTAAATTGTGTATACAGTTTTGAGGACTTGTGAGCCTCTTGAAGCTTATTCATGGGCATTACAGGATCCCATGAGCCTTTTGTTAATGTTTAAAAAAAATCCAACCAAGTAAAATTGAAGATCTAAGTGGCTTCAAGGATTCAAGAATGAGCAGTATCCCGTCTAACAACCAAAAAGTCTTTCCTGAGGGTTGCTGAAGGAAAAGAGAACAGGGCAAGGAAGTCATTAGCAAAAGAAAAGAAAGAGTTTAGGCCAGAACATCTTTTGGGGACCATTATCAATCTGTATCACATGAATTGCCTCTTTTTGGGGTGGGAGAGGGAGATGGAGAGGGCCCACAGGACACGTTACCTCATTGGTGCTGACCAGAAACTGGTTCCAAACTGGTTGATTAAGATTACATTTCTGGGGAAGGATGAAATTGCTATTAAGTCACATATTAAGTCTAGGTTTGGAATTATGGGCTTTAGCACAAGCAATGCCATTTTGGGCCTGTGGCTTTCTCTTTAACATTAGAAACCCATATTTTACATGGGGTCCCAGAGAATCGGACGCTACTGAGAGACTAACACACACACACACACACATACACACAATGTCCACATCCTAATGACCAGAACCTGTGAATATGTCACCCTATATGGCACAAGGGACTTTGCAGATGTGATTAGGTTAAGGCGTTTGAGGTGGGGAGATGACCCTGGGTTATCTGAGAGGTGGATGTGAGACAGGAGATAGAAGGATCCCAGGCTAGACCTTTCCAACTGGCCTCCTGAAACGGTAAATACCCTGGCCTTGTGTCCTGTGAACACCTTAAGATAATAATCATGGCAGAAACGAAAAGGGGCTAAACCTTATTTGCATAAAGGATCAGGAGGTCATGTATTTCTCATCCTTGAGGCAAGGGAGACATTTCACATGTGCAGAAAGGCTCCTTGGAGGTCAAAAAGGAGCGGTGGTTGTTGCTGTTTGGGGGCTTCCCAGGTGGTACTAGTGGTAAAAAAGAAACCCAGTTGCCAATGCAGGAGACGCAAGAGACAGGAGTTTGATCCCCGGGCAGGAAAGATGTCCTGGAGGAGGGCATGGCAACCCACTCTAGTGTTCTTGCCTGGAGAATCCCATGGACTGAGGAGCCTGGCAGGTTATAGTCTGTGGGGTTGCAAAGAGTTGGACATGACTGAAGCAACTTGGCATGTTGCTGTTGCTTAGTTGCTGGGCACCACCCCGTAATATGTAATGCTAATATGTGATGCCATAGGCCTCTGGGCTGGTATCCATCTTGGAAAAGAGTTGTGCATACATTTGGGGAGGGTTCTAGGGTAGGTTAGATGTGGAAAAAGAAACCAGTTAATTGGGTAAAAGTAAACAAAGGCCTCTTGACGGGCACAAACAAAGCCTTGTGCACACCAGGACTGCTGAGTCCAGCACAGCGGTTGAGAAAGACCTAGAACGGGGCGAGCGTATAATGAAAAGACAAACACATATAATTTGGCAAATGGGGAGTCAGGGGGCCCTTCTGCTCTCCATGGCAGGAAGACAAAATGGCTCCCTTCAGCCCGCATTTTTATTCGCAGAAGTCACATGAAATCATTAGGGAATAGTGATACTGGGGAGTTTGA
Organism: Moschus berezovskii; assembly: GCF_049115385.1. Lineage (NCBI taxonomy): Eukaryota > Metazoa > Chordata > Mammalia > Artiodactyla > Moschidae > Moschus > Moschus berezovskii. Next base: position 99,347,064 of record NC_142463.1, on the reverse strand, counting down.
TTAGCGCAGGCTCCGCTGTCGATCAGGAATATCTTGCTTTGTTTCCATGGAGACAGACCCAAGAGTAGGCAGTGAAGCGGAGGGGAGAGCACGTTCTGACACAAGAATGTCCCATTCAGCATGCTTACTAGGACAATCACGAGGGCACAGTTTGCAGCATCCCCAAGTCAAGGGGCAGGTACTGGTCTCTGCTCCGCCAGGCTGCAACACAGGGCTCAGGAGAAAGGAGCAGCAAACCCACAAGAGACTGACCCAGACGTGCCCCTGAGTGTCTAGGAGTCTCTGGCGGAGGCCTGCTGCAGGCTCAGGGCATTGAGTGCAGCCGTGCATGCACAAGAACTTTTGAAGAAGGTCGCCATTATGTTCACTACCTCCACCATAGTTTGGCCTCAGGTCAAACAGCAGGAAGGGAACACAGCCCCACCCACCAACAGAAAAGCCAATTAAAGATTCACTGAGCGTGGCCGGTCAATCAGGATAAGACCCAGTTTCCTCCTGTCAGTCTCTCCCATCAGAAAGCTTCGATAAGTCTCTTATCCTTATGCATCAAAGGGCAGACAGAACAAAACTACAATCACAGAAAACTAATCAGGCTGATCACATGGACCACAGCTTTGCCTTACTCAATGAAACGATGGGCCAAACCACCCAAGACGGACAGGTCATAGTGGAGAGTTTTGACAAGACATGGTCCACCAGAGAAGGAAATGGAAAACCACTTCAGTATTCTTGCCTTGAGAACCCCACGAACAGTATGAAAAGGCAAAAAGATAGGACACTGAAAGATTAACTTCCCAGGTGGGTGGGTGCCCAATATGCTACTGGAGATCAATGGAGAAATAACTTCAGAAAGAATGAAGAGATGGTGCCAGAGCAAAAACAACACCCAGTTGTGGATGTGACTGGTGATGGAAGTAAAGTCTGATGCTGTAAAGAAAAATATTGCATAGGAACCTGGAGTGTTAGGTCCATGAATCAGGGTAAATTGGAAGTGGTCAAACAGGAGATGGCAAGAGTGAACATCGAAATTTTAGGAATCAGTGAACTAAAATGGACTGGAATGGGTGAATTTAACTTGGATGAGCATTATATCTACTCCTGTGGGCAGGAACCCCTTAGAAGAAATGGAGTAGCCCCCATAGTCAATGAAAGAGTCCAAAATGCAGTACTTGGGTGCAGTCTCAAAAATGACAGCATGATCTTTGTTCATTTCCAAGGCAAACCATTCAATATTAGGGTAATCCAAGTCTATGCCCCAAGCAGTAATGCTGAAGATGCTGAAGTGGAACAGTTCTGTCAGGCGAGTGTATGTTTCTTGGTTCCTGTCTCGTTACAACAATGATTCGGGGCGACGGACATTAAAGCCCTCGGCACATCACAGCTCTCGGGTCTTGAACAAACCGTGTCATAGCTCTTAGACAAATCAGTGTTACAGCTCTATTTTATTTAGAAGATAGCAGGAAAATCCATCCTCGAAGAAGAGAAGAGAGTCGAGGAGCACGCCAGCATGTGCGGTGGTGGGTAGGGGGTAGAGAGAGCAAGAGAGCACTTGGCTCCTCCTTTTATATGCTTTCTTTCCCCTGGGCCTGCCCTATGCAAATTGGGCTTAGCCAGGAATGCTGTTCTACCTGAAGTCCTCACCCCAGTCCTCGGACCTTTCTTTGTTTTATTTTTGCGGGCTTTTCCCTTCCTTGTCTTTTAGCCACCGCCATTTTGGACTCCTTTTCCCTATTCTACTACCTAACAGTTCTATGAAGACCTACAAGACCTTCTAGAACTAACACCCTGTCCTTTTCATTTAAGGGGACTGGAATGCAAGAGTAGGAAGTCAAGAGATACCTGGAGTAACAGGCAAATTTGGCCTTGGAGTACAAAATGAAGCAGGGCAAAGGCTAACAGAGTTTTGCCAAAAGAATGCACTGGTCATAGCAAACATCCTCTTCTAACAGCACAAGAGAAGACTCTACACATGGACATCACCAGATGGTCAACACTGAAATCAGACTGATTATCTTCTTTGTAGCCAAAGATGGAGAAGCTCTATACAGTCAGCAAAAACAAGACTGGGAGCTGACTGTGGCTCAGATCATGAACTCCTTATTGCCAAATTCAGACTTAAATTGAAGAAAGTAGGGAAAACCACTAGTCCATTCAGGTATGACCTAAATCAAATCCCTTACAATTAAACAGTGAAAGTGACAAATAGATTCAAGAGATTAGATCTGATAGAGTGTCTGAAGAACTATAAACAGGGGTCCGTGACACTGTACAGGAGGCAGTGATCAAACCATCGCCAAGAAAAAGAAATGCAAAAAGGCAAAATGGTTGTCTGAGGAGGCCTTACAAATAGCTGAGAAAAGAAAGGAAGTGAAAGGCCAAGGAGAAAAGGAAAGATATACCCATCTGAATGCAGAGTTCCAAAGAATAGCAAGGAGAGATAAGAAAGCCTTCCTCAGTGAACAATGCAAAGACATAGCGGAAAACAATAGACTGGGGAAGACTAGAGATCTCTTCAAGAAAATTAGAGATACCAAGGGAACATTTCATGCAAAGATGGGCTCGATAAAGGATAGAAATGGTATGGACTTAACCAAAGCAGAAGATATTAAAAAAAGGTGGCAACAATACACAGAAGAAGTTTACAAAAAAGATCTACATGACCCAGATAACCACAATGGTGTGATCACTCACCTAGAGCCAGACATCCTGGAATGCAAAGTCAAGTGGTCCTTATGAAGCATCACTACGAACAAAGCTAGTGGAGGTGATGGAATTCCAGTTGAGCTATTTCAAAGCCTAAAAGATGATGCTGTGAAAGTGCTGCACTCAATATGCCAGCAAATTTGGAAAACTCAGCAGTGGCCACAGGACTGGAAAAGGTCAGTTTTCATTCCAATCCCAAAGAAAGGTAATGCCAAAGAATGCTCAAACTACTGCACAATTGCACTCATCTCACACACTAGTAAAGTAATGCTCAAAATTCCCCAAGCCAGGCTTCAAGAATATGTGAACCATGAACTTCCAGATGTTCAAGCTGGTTTTAGAAAAGACAGAGGAACCAGAGATCAAATTGCCAACTTCCACTGGATCACTGAAAAAGCAAGAGAGTTCCAGAAAAACATCTATTTCTGCTTCATTGACTATGCCAAAGCCTTTGACTGTGTGGATCACAAAAACCTGTGGAAAATTCTTAAAGAAATGGAAATATCAGACCACCTTACCTGCCTCCTGAGAAATCTCTATACAGGTCAAGAAGCAACAGTTAGAACTGGACATGGAACAACAGACTGGTTCCAAATAGGGAAAGGAGTAAGTCAAGGCTGTATATTGTCACCCTGCTTATTTAACTTATATGCAGAGTACATCATGAGAAACTCTGGGCTGGATGAAGCATGAGCTGAACTCAAGATTACTGGGAGAAATATCAATAACCTCATATATGCAGATGACACCACCCTCACGGCAGAAAGCAAAGAAGAACTAAAAAGCCTCTTGATGAAAGTGAAAGAAGAGAGTGAAAAAGTTGGCTTAAAGCTCAACATTCAGAAAACTAAGATCATGGCATCCGGTCCCATCATTTCATGGCAAATAGATGGGGAAACATGGAAACAGTGGCAGACTTTATTTTTTGAGGCTCCAAAATGACTGCAGATGCTGACTGTAGCCATGAAATTAAAAGACGCTTACTCCTTGGAAGCAAAGTTATGACCAACCTAGACAGCATATTAAAAAGCAGAGACATTACTTTGCCAACAAAGGTCCACCTAGTCAAAGCTATGGTTTTTCCGGGAGTCATCTATGGATGTGAGAGTTGGACTATAAAGAAAGCTGAGTGCCGAAGAATTGATGCTTTTGAACTGTGGTGTTGGAGAAGACTCTTGAGAGTCCCTTGGACTGCAAGGAGCTCCAACCAGTCCATCCTGAAATCAGTCTAGAATATTCATTGGAAGGACTGATGCTGAAGCTGAAGCTCCAATACTTTGGCCACCTCATGGGAAGAACTGACTCATTAGAAAAGACCCTGATGCTGAGAAAGATTGAAGGCAGGAGGAGAAGGGGATGACAGAGGATGTGATGGTTGGATCGCATCACTGACTCGATGGACATGAGTTTGAGTAAGCTCTGGGAGGTGGTGATGGACAGAGAGGCTGGCATGCTGCAATCCATGGGATCACAAAGAGTCGGACACAACTGAGCGACTGAACTGAACTGAACAGAGAGATTAAGTAGCACTGAAACAAAAATAAATTTTAGAAGCTAGGAACGGTAATGGAAAAAAGTGAAAGTGTTTGTCACTCATTGTGTCCAACTCTTTTTGACCCCATGGACTTATAGCATGCCCCAGTCCTCGGTCCATGGAATTTTCCAGGCAAGAATACTGGAGTAGGTTGCCATTTTCTCCTGCAGGGGATCTTCTCAACTCATGAATTAAACCCAGCTCTCTTGTATTGCAAGCAGTTTCTTTACTATCTGAGCCACCAAGGAAGGGTAGATAGAAGATTAATGAACTCCTCCCATGGCCCCACTTCTAATTAAGAAGAGAATTTACATAAAATCAACAAACATAGACACGGGGTAGTTCTCCTTAAGCCTAAAATGAGACAGGATGGCTAGGCCAAGAAAACTCTCCTGTTTTGCCCTTCCTCAAGCATCTATTTCCTGGAGTGGTTAACTGATTAAGGGTGCCTGAAGCCAGAGATAAAAGAGACAGGAAATGAAGGACAAAAGGCTGACTATCCCCCAACCAGTTCAAAAATACGGATTTTGAACCGCTGGAGTGTGGCTTTATAGGCAAGATCTGAAAAAGGTATTTAAGGGAGGTGATCCTGAGTACAGGGATGCAGCTCCAGTCCATTCAGTGACAGAGGTGGGAGATGGGAGGGGTGCCCTGCCCCCAGTCCTCATTCATTCTTTCCACACACTGTTCAAGTGAGTCACTACAACAAATCAGACAGTTGCGGGGTCCTAGCTTTCATGGAAGTCACTTCTAGTAGAAGTGACAAGCGTTAATCTAATTGCCACACAAATCTTGTGGGGACATGGATGTGAGAGTTGGACTATGAAGAAAGCTGATCACCGAAGAATTGATGCTTTTGAACTGTGGTGTTGGAGAAGACTCTTGAGAGTCCCTTGGACTGCAAGGAGATCCAACCAGTCCATTCTAAAGGAGATAAGTCCTGGGTGTTCATTGGAAGGACTGATGCTAAAGCTGAAACTCCAATACTTTGGCCACCTCATGTGACGAGTTGACTCACTGGAAAAGACTCTGATGCTGGGAGGGATTGGGGGCAGGAGGAGACGGGGACGACAGAGAATGAGATGGCTGGATGGCATTACCGACTCAATGGACATGAGTTTGAGTGAACTCCGGGAGTTGGTGATGGACAGGGAGGCCTGGCGTGCTGTGATTCATGGGGTCGCAAAGAGTCGGACACGACTGAGCGACTGAACTGAACTGAACTGAACCCTCCAAAACTTAAGCATTTCTCCCACTCCCAAACCGGGGCTCCAGTGTTAGTCTTCCTCAACATATACCTCAAGTGCAACAGTCCTTACTTCTACAGCTCAGAGCACAGGATATTTCAGAATCAAATACATATGGATAAGACAAAAATTGATGCTTTCGAACTGTGGTGCTGGAGAAGACTCTTGAGAGTCCCTTGGACTGAAAGGAGATCCAACCAGTCAATCCTAAAGGAAATCAATCCTGAATACTCACAGGAAGGACTGATGGTGAAACTGAAGCTTCAATACTTTGGCTACCTGATGCGAAGAGCCAACTCATTAGAAAAGACCCTGATGCTGATTGAAGGCAGGAGGAGCAGGGGATGACAGAGGATGAGCTGGTTGGATGGCATCACTGATTCAATGGACATGAGTTTGAGCAAACTCCAGGAGATGGTGAGTGACAGGGAAGCCTGGTGTGCTGCAGTTCACGGGGTCACAAAGAGTGAGATATGGCTGAGCAACTGAACAGCAACAACAAAGACGAGTTACAAATTCCGTCTCCACTGACGCAGTTGACGCTGACTGTCAACAAGGCATTAATCTTTCTTTCTTTTCCTAATTTTACTTTCTTCCAGATAGCAAGCTCCCTACTTCTTGCTTCAATACCAGGAAAAAATTAGCCCTTAGACTAAGTATTGTTTTGGTCTTGCCTGACAAAGCTTAAGAGAAATACCTGAAAGGAGCAAACTGTTCCCAGTTAACCACATCCCAGAACAACTTGAGAATATATATAGACATACAATAATAGCCGGCATGCAAGAAGGTAAAATTTGCCATGTTCAGGATTCACTAAGTGACCAGGCAAAGAAACAAGAACATGTGACTCTTAACAAGGAGAAAAACCAGTCAACGGCAGCAACCCACAACTTGGTGCAGATGATAGAATGAAAAGACAAGAATACAAAAGTCAGTGTGATAAATTTGTTCCACATTTTCAAAAAAACTAAAGGATGGATTGAACATGTGAAGTATAGACATGTATAAAAAAGAGTCAAATTCAAGTTCTAAAGATGGAAGCTACAGTGTTCAAAATGGAAAGTCACAGGATGGAATTAACTGCAGATCAGACATTATAGAAGAAAAAAATGGTAAATTTGAAGACATATCAATATAAACTTCCCAGAATTGAATACTACATACAATAATAGGGCTAGGAAAAAATTAGCAATGAAAAGTTGAAAAACTTCAAGTGGCCTAATATAAATGTTATGGGAGTCCCAAAGGAGAGGGAAGGGGTCAGGGGGTGGAGAGAAAAAACATTTGAAGTAACAATGGGCAAAATCTTTTCTCAGTTTGATGAAAATTATAAATCAACACATTGAGAAGCTCATTGAATTCCAAGCACAACATGTAGGAAGAAAATTACACCAAACTATCACAAAATGTTGGGGAAAAAAACCTTAAAAGCAGGCAGGAGGAAAAAAAAACACGTAATGTTAAATACAGAGAAACAAAGATAAGAATTATGGCAGATCTTTCATTAATGCAAGACAGAAGAAATTAAAACAATCTCTAATTTAAAGTACTGAAAAGGAAAAAAAAAAAATCTATCCACCTAGAATTCTAAGACCAGAAAAAACATCTTTCAAAGTGAAGACAAAGGGGGCTTCCCTGGTGGCTCAGTTGTAAAGAATCTGCCTGCCAATGTAGGAGACACGGGTTCAATCCCTGATCTGGAAAGATCCCACATACTGCAAAACAGCTAAGCCTGTGCGCCACAGCTATTGACCCTGCGCTAGATAGATGTGCTTGATGAGGAGTCCAGGGGCTTACATAAGAAGAGGTTGCAGTCAGGAGTCACTGATGAGGAACGAAGGTGTTAGGATCTTGTCAAAAACAGTCATAAGCTGGCGTTAGTAACCCAGTAATTGAGTCTGGCAGTTCAGTGGCTCTGCGGCCTTCTTTCTGATCTGTAAAATACAGAACTACCAAGGGGAAGGAAGTGTTTAGCATAGAGTCAAAAGATGTGTGTGCATGTGTTAGTTGCTTAGTCATGTCCCACTCTTGGCAAAACCATGGACCCACTCCAGTATTCTTGCCTGGAGAGTCCCATGGACAGGGGAGCCTGGCAGGCTACAGTCCACAGGATTGCAGAGCTGGACACGACTAAAGCAGCGTAGCATGCAAAGAGTCAAAGGAGACTAGGTGTGAAATGCAGCTCCTGCAGAGTTAGGGGACAGAAAAGCAAACTTAGTTACAGACATGTAGTGTTAGGAGCAGTTAGAGTAAAAAAAAAAAGCCAGGAATGTTCAGGTCTGCTCACTGTTCTCTTTATCTGCTTTGTTTTCAGGAAAGGAAAAGAAAAAAACTCATTCTTCTTTTTTCCTTTCCACTGCAACAAGAGATTATTTTTTCATCCAGAGGTTTTAAATTTAGTGATTGACACAGGACTTGGGCTTTTAAGAGAGGGGCAGGGAAAGACAAGTTAACTGTCAATTCTAGACTCAAGCCCATGATTTTATCTTCTTTAGTAATTTGATCAACAATCTGTATAACCAGTTATTAGGCAATGGGCTGTATATGCAGATAAGCAGCATGTGTCTGTTTTCCCCAGAAGGCAAACTCTTGGGAAATTAGACAGGCAGATAAAGTAAAAACTGTCAGTCCAATAATCAGAAGCTGTCCCAGTGACCTCATATTGAGTTTAAGACCTGTGCTAATAGACATTCAGTTTGGTCATATAGTGGCTATAGGAACTTTGATTTATCACTTCCCTGTGTAGCTCATATGAAAAATAGAGTTGTGAATGTGTCCTGGAAAAAATGATTGTGTAAATGTTTTGAAAATGCACATTCTAAACAATTGTTACTTGTTATTACTATTTAGAGATAAGAAATTAGTGACTATTGTTTTGAATATGTTTGATTTTTAAAAAGGCAAATGTGTTAAAAGATAACCATTTTCTGTCTTCCTACTGTTCTATAACCATTTCCTTAAACCTGTTTTCCTTGAAGCCTTTTAACGTACTGATCTTTTTTTCACTCCATTCTCTTCTTGCTTTGCCTTGCCTGTCTGTACAAGGTTATGAAAAGTACCTCAAATACAATTCAAAATAACAAAAGAGTTGATGCAAATAATACAAATATTGATTTATTCATTTATGTATGTATTTATTCACATTCATGCTTCAATTAAAGTATGCCAGGAACTATGCAAATTAAAAAGATGCTATATCCTTGAAGAGCTCACGATGTGTGGGCCACCGGTCAGGTAAATCAGTGACACTATTACTGAGCCGTGTGGAAAGTGCTCATGCAGGTGTTCTCATATCCTCTAAGAAATCAGCAAGGTTGAGCTGTGGGGCTGGGCTGAAGCAGCTCCTAATACCAGGGACACTGAGCTAAACATTGAAAGATTCCTAGAGCAATCTATCTAGTAAATAAATCACACCTTGTGTAGAGGGAAGCTGCAAGTAGTATCAGAGTGTAGGATGTGAGGGAGTAGTGATGAGTAATGATGCCGTCGTTGTCCTATTTATATAGAAGCAGTTTGTGAGCTACAGTGACCACCAACTGCTCGCTATTATCATTAGAATATACAGGGCTTCCCTGCTGGCTCAGTGGTAAAGAATCTACCTGCCAATGCAGGAGACACAAGTTCAGTCCCTGATCCAGGAGGATACCGCATGCAGCAGGGTTACTAAACCTGTGCACCGCAACTATTGACCCTGTGATCTAGAGCCTGGGATCCGCAACTGCCAAAGCCCGCAAGACCTCGAGCCCATGCTCTGCAACAGGAGAGCAAGGGAGGCCACGGCAATGAGAACCCTGCAACTGCGAGCAGCCCCTGCTTGCCACAACTGGGGAAAAGCCCAGGCAGCAACGAAGATCTAGCACAGTCAAAAATAATAAGAGAGTTTTTTAAAAAGAATATATATTTTGTGTCTAGATGTTTTGGATAGATGATGATAACATAGGCAATATCTCCAACCCATTTGGATGAGGCGCTGTTACAAGTAAACCTGGCAAAACCACATATCGAGGCAGGAGATTCACTGAAAGATCAGAAACGGTTCTGTGAACTGTTCTGGCATGAAATGCTGCACAGAGTGATGATTGTGGTGCAGAAACAGAGCAGGGAGCAAAGGGACAGCCTGAAAACTGCAATCTTATCCCAACCCCTGAGGGTCAACAGACATCCATGAATAATTATCCAGAGAGTGGAAAAACTGGCTTGTTGAGATTTGGGGATATTAATAACACCCTATTTATCCAGTGATCCTTTCCCTCAGGGGAACCGGGGAGGGCTGGGCACGCATCCTCGTTACCCACAACGTTGTTCCTGCTGTGACTGGCAAGATTGGGACGCATCATTAAACACACCATGGTTTGTACAGAAGAAGTAATGAAAGGTACAGATAGTCTTCCTTGGGTCACCCCAGGAAGTTAGGTCCACTCAATAGTGAAGAAATATTTACAGAGAGTGTATTTGCCTGGCACATAGTATGTGCTTAATAAACATTAGCCTCCTATTCTATCACACAGTAAGTACTGCACACTTATTTATTGTGGAAGGGATCTAGAAACAGACTTGCCATGCTCCTGGGCCAGAACTTCAGCTCCCACATGTTCTTCTAAGTCCACCCCAGCAGACACGGATAGCTAACCATCAGTTCTGTTCTTATCCAAGGCACGCTACCTTATGGGCACACACACAAAGCATATTTCCAGCCTTCTTAGAGTTGACTGTTATCACATGATTGACTTTTAGCAATGTAAGCAAAATTGATGAAAACCAATTCCAGTTCTGGCCCTTAAAATCTGCTTCATAGTTTCTGCTTCCCATAACAAGAGAGTAAGATGCTACAGGACCAATCTCCCTAAAGAAACAACTATCAAATCTGAACCTAATGCAAAAAAGCAACTGTCTAATGGTGTTAGAAAGTACTAGATAATGATTAGTACACTCTTTGCTTGGCCCATAATATATAAAGAACTCAATAATAAGAAGACAACTTCATTTTTTTAATGAGCAAAAGATTTGAACAGATACTTCACAAAACAAAATATGCAAACGGTAAATAAACACATGAAAATACGCTCAACATTACTAATTGTTATGATTGTGTAAGTGAAAACCAAAATTATATACCCACTGGAATGGCTGAAATTAGAGACATTAACAGTTTCAAGTATTAAGAAGGACCTGGATCAACTAGAACTTTCATGCATTTCTGGTGAGAATGCAAGATGGTACAGCCATTTTAGTTAACAGTATCAATTAAGCATATACTTACTATATGACCCAGGAATCAAACTCCCAGGTATTTACACAAGAGGAATGAAAATATATATACAAGTCCTTACGTATGAATGAGTTCTATTCTGTGAGCATATTCCTAAGTAAGATTTGTAAGTCCAATAAAGTTAACCTAGGTACCCAACTAATACAATCAGTTCTATAGTACTGTACCGCAATAGGTTCATAATACTTTTCACACATATAATACATACATAAAAAACAAACACACAAAATAAAGAAGCCATTTTTAATCTTACAGTATAGTACCTTGAAAACTACAGAAGTCCAGTACAACAGCTGGCCTACAGGGGCTGGGCACACATGTTCACAACTTTGAAAGTTTGCTGCTTGAAGGTTCATATTCAGGGGACTTGCCGTATACACACAAGATATATATCTATAAGTCACACAAGATACATATCTACAAGTCACAAATGACTCATAATAACTAAAATCTGGAACTCATCCAAGTGTCTATCAACTGGTGAGTGGATTAGCAAATTGCAATATATCCATAAAATGAAATCTTACCCAGCAATAGAAAGAAATGAACTACTAATATAATTATCAACATGAATTATACCAAGAAAAAGAAGTATGACACAAAAGACATACCATACTTCATTAAGTGTATGGGTACATTCTCAGTCACTTAGTTACAACTGACTTTTCGTGGCACTGTGGCCCGCCAGGCTCCTTCCATGGGATTTCCCAGGCAAGAATAGTAGAGTGGGTCATTTCCTTCTCCAGGTGATCTTGCCGACCCAGGGACTGAACCGGCATCTCCTGCATTGTCAGGTGGATTCTTTACCACTAAGCTGCCTGGGAAGCCCATTTCACTAAGTACAAGGAATGTAAAAACAAAGGCAAAATTTACCTATATTGACAGAAAGTTGCCTGGGGCTAAGGGTCAGGAGAAGGGATCAGATGTAAAGAGGCATCAGGAATTACTGAGAACTTATGATGTTGAAAATGTCTGTATGGTGATCGTCACAATGGACATACAACTGTACACAATTACCAAAAGTTCATCCAACTACGCCATTGAAGTGGGTGAATCTTATTTTATGAAACTCGAACTTGAACCTCTCTCTCCTACTCCTCTGCCTGCTGATGGTGGCACCCAGAGAAGTCTTGGAAGTTCTGTGTTGACAATGGTAGAGCCCCCACCACCCTGGCCCTGAAGTGAATATCTGGGAAGGAATCTCATCAACATTGCCAACAAGGAACCTCACACTGGGTGGTTATATGAGTGAGAAGTTATTACAATGTTAGGTCCCTGAAGTTTGGGGATTTATAGAAACTATAATTCTCTTAAGTAGGAACATATCAAGTAAAACTTCGTAATAAAGAGAAGAGAATCAAGTCACAGACGCTCAGCCCAGGAACAGAGTCAGCAAAATAGAAAAGGCGATGATGAGAGAACTGTCTGTCATTTAGTTGGCCATCCTTCAAACTCCAGAGTCACGGGTGCTCAAGGAAGAATGGACTGCAAGGAAAAGCTTGTAAAAACCACAAGGCAGTTCCACTAAAATCTCCATGTTTGTGCTGCTTTTTAGCCTGTGTCCCTGATTCTGTCGCAGTGGGCTTGTCGATGGCATAGAAGCAGGCTAACCAAGGAGCTGAATTGGTCTTAGTTGGCTGATGGGAGAAGGATGAGAAGAGGATGCAGCAGTTTCTGAGATTTCTCAGGTTTCCATGCAGCATTAGCAACAGGAGATGTTTCCAAAGAGAGATGCTAAAAAGCAGGAAATTGCACATCACAGCTGGGAGGATTAACTCCCAAAGACTCAAGAACTAATCATGAAGGATTCGAGGACTGGAATTCTTGCAGATTGAGTAGGGGTGGAATCAGAGAAATATTATCCAATTATTGTTTGCGTGACTGATGTTCACCCCTGGGGTGATCTCACCTGTAGACATCTATGATTTGTCTGTGTGGGCTTGTGTTTGTGTGTCTGTTTTTCATGATCTTTGTAAAAAAAAGGCAAATGTATGAATAAAGTATGAAACAGAACATATACATTAAAACATAGTAAAACAGTAGGTTTATACATAATTTTTACTTTTGTTTTGATTCTGTTCCTTTTATTATTGTTTTAATAGAAACTCATAATTACGTATATGTATAATTATATTTGCATTATGTGTCTCAGGGTCTACATTCAACCCTGTTCCTTTTAAAGTAGTTCTAAAAATAGAGCTGCCATATGACCTTGCAATCCCACTCCTAGGCATACATCCAGAGAAAAACATGGCCCGAAAAGATACATGCCCTCAATATTCATTGCAGCACTGTTTACAGTAGCCAAGACATGGAAGCAATCTAGATGTCCACTGGAGAGGATAAAGAAGACATGGTACATATATACAAGGGAATACTACTCAGCCATTGAAAAAGAATGAAATAATGCCATTTGTGACAATGTGGATGGACCTAGAGAGTGTCTTACTGAGTGCAGTAAGTCAGACAGAGAAGGAGAAATACCATATGACATCCTTTATATGCAGAATCCAGAAAGAAACGATACAAATGAGCTCACTTACAAAGCAGAAAGATACTCACAGACTTAGAAAACGAATTTATGGTTGCCAGGGGGAAGGGATAGTTAGGGACTTTGGGAAGGTCATGTACACACTGCTGTATTTAAAATGGGTAACCAACAAGGACCTGCTGTAGGGTGCAGGGAACTCTGCTCAACGTTATGTGGCAGCCTGGATGGGAGTGGGGTTTGGGGGGAATGGATACATGTGTATGTATGGCTGAGTTCCTTCACTGTTCACCTGAAACTATCACAACATTGTTAATTGTCTATACCCCAGTACAAAATGTTTCTGGTGTCAAAAAATAAGTTGAAAAAAAAAAAAAAGACCAACTAGCAAAGTCATCCAATAGCTTTAACACATGGTGCTTGATTGAATTAGTTTAATTAATTTGATAGCATAATAGGCTTCTGAATAAATGAAAACAGAAAGTTGGAGAAAGACCGCACCCTGGGGAAAAGATCAGAATGCAGAGGCTTGATCTGGTTCAGCTGCAACATGCTGCAGAGATGTTGAGCAGAGACAAGTGCAGGAGACAGCTGTATTTCAGTGGAATGGGATGGGGGAGGGTGTAGGGGCTTCTCTGGAAGATACTTTAGCTGAAGAGAAGCACTTTGGTCTTTTCCCTAAACTGTAGCTCACTGTTCTGAAACTTCAAAGAAAGTACACTCCTGACCTTGTGATTCACGTGAGCTAGGGTTATCAGTTGACCTCATTTCAAAACTAGCCCACATCTACTGCATTGATGCGGGCAGAGGTCAGGGGCTCAGTGGGTGAGAAGAATGGAAATAAGCCTAGAGAGCCTCTAGTTAAAGAAACACACGTGCTTTTTGGCTCACTGAGTATTTCGAAAGAAATGTGTGCCAATATTGGAAAATTAAGGTATTACTATTTCCCAAGCTCATTAAGATTTCCACTTCTTTCAAAAAACCTGAAAACACTGCAATACTGGTGTTGGGTACACCCGGGACCCACTCATTAGCACCTGTCCTCACTAGGAAAGAAGCGTTTGCCACTCCTGGGGCCCACTCTGGAGGGAGGGAACTGTTATTGGGGTGTTGAGCAGGGCAGAGCTAAAAGTGCAGGGACTAGTTAAGTTACACACCAGAGCACTTGTGCACCTCATGGAGTTTCATCCCAGAGAAGGCCTGGGTCCACCACCCTCAAAGACTACCCAGGCTCCAGGGGAATCCTGTTGGTTCCCATGGAACCTGTTTGGGATTTCAGAAGTTCTCCGGCCTGGAGTTGGTTTTATTTTTCAGTCGGAGGCACTGCTCTCACCCTTGGCAACCAGGAGAACTTACTCCTGGCTCCTCCCAACATCCCTTCAGGTTGGACATCAATATCCATTCCCAGCTTAAAGTGGATCAATATTTACTCTTTCAACAATTTCTGGTGGCTTATAATCTGTCAATTGCACAAGATGCTGAAGCAGTGACAATAAGCCACAGCCCAGGCCAAAGAAGATGTTAAAATGTAGACACTGATACACTGACTAAAAGGTTCATCATACCCAAGGCAGACACGTGTGACTTGGTAATAAAAATCTGTCCACCAGATGGCGCTCAAGACATTCCAGTTTCACAAAATGACGCTGGGAAAGCAAGTGATGGTGATGGGGTCGTAGTAGAAGTGTGAGTCGCTCAGTCATGTCCAACTCTTTGCGACCCCATGGATTGTAGCCCGCCAGGCTCCTCGGCCCATGGGACTCTCCAGGCAAGAATACTGGAGTGGGTTGACATTCCCTTCGCCAGAGCATCTTCCCGAACCAGGGATCGAACCGCGGTCTCCTGCATTGCAGGCAGCTTCTTTACCGTCTGAGCTACAGGGGATGGGGTGGCAGAAAACAAAAACAAAATTTACTCCTTGGAAGACAAATAGCACTATGCCCTTCATTTCGCATGTACTTTGATGCTCTGCCACGCCTCTAACTGGTCCATTTCCCAACCCCCAGGACTCTGGGCGTGGCGTTTGGACATACAGCCACTCCAGTTCCACACTGCCCCCTGCCCTGCCAACCCTAATCTCCTGAAGGCGGAGCGCTTGAGAGAGACGGGGAAAGAACAGGCCATCCTTCAGAGGTGCTCCAGGGAGGAACTTCCTCGTTGGATGGAGGCCTGGATGGAACTTACCAGAGTTCATTACCCAGCTGGGCAGCTTCCTCTGGGAACGAGCCACGCCTCTCCTGTTGGTTGTACCCTCACCCTGTCTGCTCATCTGCTCCCTAATTTGACAAATATATTGATGTTTTAAAATGTGCCCATCCTTCCCAACTGTTCATAGCTTTTCAAAATATCTTCTTTTTTTTATTATCTTATCAAAAGTAATGCAAACAGAGAAATTAATGTTTTAGAAAGGATGTGATTCCAACAACTCAACTCTTGGAAATACCCACTGATAAAAGTGGGGCTTATGTTCATCTAGAAGAGAATTTCTTAACCTCGACACTGCTGGCATTTGGGGCCAGAAAATTCTTTGGAAAACTGCCCTGGGCAGTGTATGGTGTTTAGCACCAGTAGTAACCTCGCTACCACCACCCATTTGTGACAACCAAAAATGTACACAGTGCTGAGCAGTCTCATGCTATACCTGCTTTCCGGCAACTTGTTTTTTCTCCCTTAACTTAATAACCCCTCTTGGCCATCTTTCCCATTTCAGAACCAGAACACCTGGATCCATTACTTTCTTTATTGTATCATGATTTATTCAACCTGATATCTTCTATTAATGACCATTTGAATCATCTTTACTTCCCCTACTATTACAAATGTAGTTGGATTAAAAAAAAATATTTTTGGAAACCAAACTTGTCTGTAGCCACTTTTTTTTTTTCTCTGCAGTGCTTCGTAGTTTGTGGGATCTTGGTTACTCCACCAGGGCTTGAACCTGTGCCCCCTGTAGTGGAAGTGCAGGATCCTAACCACTGGACCATCAGGCTATTCCCCACTTGTACCATTTAAGGGAAGGGGGAAGTTATATTTCATATCAAAAGGAAAGCAAACATCTCTGTTGAGTCCTGCCCTCAAGGCCACAGGTGCGAGGCCTTGCACCAAGGCCATGGAAGTGGAACGCAGAATCAAGGTCACCTTCAAAGCTGACTAAGCTCCCTTGGAACCTTGCCAAAAGCCCTCTGATAGTCGGTAATAAGCTTCCTGACTCCCAACTAAGCAAAGATGCCCACTCCAGTAAACATCCTGTAGTGCCCCAACTAATCACCTCATGCCAACTGTCCAGCTGTCCAGCAGGAATTTTCTTTCTCTTGAGGCTAAAAAATTGGCTATTAACTCACAAAGCCTGTCGGCTTTCCCTGTTCTGTCAGGAGATCAGCCCGTTGGGCTTGCAGTGCCCACTTTATCTCTGCTCTTTGTTCTTATTAATAAACTCACTTCCTTCTGAAATGCTCTGTGTCTGGAAATTCTTTTCCAACCCATGCTCGGACTGCCTCAACAATCTATACTGCTTCCCTTTTCTTTATAAGAGAGAAAGTCTGAAATATGAACATCTCTATACCTTTCTGTTACTAGAGATTGAGGCCAAATTAATGAGCCTTTGAGTAGTCTGGCTGATTACTGAAGTTTTAGGTAGGCTAGGGGCTGGGGAAGGTGTAGAAAGAAAAGCTGCTCTGAAAAACAGAAGAAGGCATTTTCCCTGTCCCCGAGCAGCCCAAGTGGGAGGCAAGCCCTGGAAACACAGCCTGATAAGATGTGAGAAAGTCCAAAGTTGAAGAGAGGAGGCCAAATGACCCTCAGGACAGGAGTCCATGGGGAAATATAACCAGTGAGGAATTCCTCATGAGAGCGTAGCCAAAGGATTTTTATGTATAAGAATGTCTAATATTAAGTTTTGAATGAGTCCATTTGTGTGGCTATAAAAATTCCTTTTGTCATCTGAACCCTGTAAAAGTTGCTACACATTCAAATGCCTTGGGAGGTGTTCTTGTTGTTGAGCTTCATCTTGTTTTAAGAAGATGGAAAATCAGGAAAAGGGGACTGACGGCCATGTGTAAGTTTGTTCAGGTAAAAAAGATGAGACTAGCTGTGAGAGGTGAGACCCAGGTGGAACCAAGGATTCAGACAGAACCAGATCTCCGAGCAAAACAGAAGTAACTATGAGAAAGCACAACAGCCAAAACTCACAGAAATCATGAGGCGGGCAGTGAACAGTTTGATTAGTTTCTCTTGCCAATTTCACTTAAACCTCAAGGTATAAATAGACTGCTGGCAACTGACTTATACAACCAGGACTGCAATGACATCCTTGTTTATACACCTTTAAGTTTTTTGCAACATTTTTTCTTTTGCTTATTCTACAAACATTTATTGAATTCCACTCTTCTCTGGACAGAGCAATAAGCAAGTCAATGGTCTTAGATCCCTAAGGATGAAGTTTGCATTCTCTTAGTTAAATTGCTGTGTCAAAGGACATGACAATTTCAAAATTCTGAAAGATATTTCAAAATGTTATTTCCCATCTGGAAATTAGATTCCTCCAGGATTCATTTATATTTGCTAATGGTTTAGTATGTTTCCTCATTCTTAAGTTGTACCTGTCAAAAGTGTATACCAATGCATCATGTGAATCTCTAAATTGATTTTCCCCTCAAATGTCCAACTGGTTTTTTGGAGCCATAATTTTTTCGGTAGTTCAAACTTCCACGATGGATTTGTGATGTTTCCCTCGTGGTAATTTTTTTTATTGTTTGTTTTTATACATTTATTTACTTACCCACCCTAGGTCTTGGTTGCAGCATGTGGGATTTAGTTCTCTGACAAGGGGTTGAACCCCAGCACCCTGTATTGGAAGCATAGCCACGGGACCATCAGGGAAGTCCCTTCCCTCATTATAGAGTCTGTTTCCGAACTATTCCTTCTGTTTCACTGATTTGCCTACCTTTTCTTATGTCAGAACCACAATTGTTGTTTTCATTATTGTAGCTTTATGAGTAACTTAATCTCTCTTTGTTTTGAAAATTTTTAGTGATTCTTAACTATTTATTCTTTCATTTGAAGCTAGGAATTGGGGAAGCTTAAAATCTTACAGTAGTCAGTCTGCCCATCCTGGCGTGTCTCTTCAGAAGCAGGAAGGGTCTACAGTTGTACTCTATATGCAAACTAACAAGTTAACCTGCACAGTTTTATGGATGTTGGCAGAACACATGAGATACCCAGGTCAGAGACAAAGGACTTTATTTCTCACAGCATTAGCAGTCATCAGAGTATCAGCATCTGTTATCAGTTCCCTGGGCCTGATTCCCCTTGGGTGATGTAAGGAAGGCCAGGGACCACCTACATCTGCAGAGGGTTGCATCACAGAAGAACTTGGAGCTTAGGGAAATCAGATTTTTACAGAGGACATTTTTCCTGAAGGGAGATATTCTCTTTATTATACTGGACAATAAACAAATCTGTCCTTTGCTCTGGATGGAGGCTATCTCTAGCTTTCAAGGCTATGCACTATGCAAACAGCCTGGAAAAGATAGAAACAAAAACTACCAGTTCTACTGCCCACAAGACGTGCAGAAATGGGAGAGACCATGAAAAACTGTTTCCCAACACTTTCAGCCTATGATAATTCAATAATGATAAGAATAACTGCAATAATGATAGTGACAGTAAGAATGAGGCTTAGTTAATTCTAGTTCCATTTCATACTAGCTTTGTGACCTTGGGCAAGTTAATCTGTTTCCCTAAACCCTGGTTCCCTCTTCTATAGAATAGAGATAATGACAGTGCATAGCTCATAAGGGTTGCTATGAAGCTTTATTAATTAATGACTAAAGGGCTTTAAAAAGATTAAATTACATTGTGAATGAAAAGCAGTACGATGTCTATCATGCAAGATGTGCTCATTTAGTATGAATATTATCTTTACTGTTATCAGAAGAAGATATTGAATTATATGGACCTTGGTTTTGGTCATTGTACTTTCTGTTCTTATTAATTTTAACTATTTTTTTCATTTTTTCTTTGAGTATTCTAGTGGATGTTATCATTTGTAAAATCATAATTATTCGTGTTTTCTTTTCTAACAGACATTCTCATTTTTGTGACATATCAATGTATTAACCAGGACCTTTCAAATGATAACAGTATTAGAGATAGTAGATATTTGGTGAGATGACTTTCAATGATTCATATTAAATACTGTTTCTCTTGCTCTGAAGCATATATTCTTTATCATTTTAAAGGAAGCATTCTTGTATGAGCAGTTTTTTAAAAAAATAGACTCAATTTTTTAAAAGGAGTGTTAGATTCGCAGCAGAATTGAGCAGAAAGTACAGAGGTCCCATACACTCCCTGCCGCCGCCCACGCACAGCCTCCCCGGCTCACCTCCCCACCCCCATGTCGACACCCCGCACCAGGCTGTTATGTTTGTTACAATGGGTAGGCCAGCACTGATACATCATTATCATCCAGAGTCCATAGTTTACATTAGGCTCATTCTTGGTGTTGTACCGACAATGAATGACTAGGGTTTTTTGTTTTGCTTTTAATTTGTTTTTAATTGGAGGATAGTTGCTGTGTGATGTTGCACTGGTTTCTGTTGTACAATGTGAATCAGGTATAAGTATACTCATATCCCCTCTTGTTCGGCCTCCCCCATACTCCCCGCTGCCACCCCCTAGGTCATCACGGAGCACCAAACTGAGCGTCCTGTGCCACACTGCAGCTCCTTGCTCACTGTTTTACACATGGCAGTGCATACGTGTCAGGGCTGCTGTCTCAGTTTGCACCCCCTCCTTCCCCAACTGTGTCCGCAAGTCCTTTATTCACAACTGTGCCTCTATTCCTGCTCTGCAAATAGCTTCATCAGTACCATTTTTTTTCTAGATTCCATATATATGGGCTAATATATGATATTTGTTTTTCCCTTTCTGACTTATTTCACTCTGTATAACAGGCTCTGGGTTCATTCACTTCACTAGGACTGACTCAAATCATTCCATTTTATGGCTGAGTAATATTCCATTGTATATGTGCACTACAACTTCTTTATCCGTCCTTCTGTCACTGGATATCTAGGTTGCTTCTATGCCTTGGTTATTGTAAACAGTGCTGCTGTGAACATTGAGGTACATGTGGAATGACTAGTTTTTAAAAGCCTTTATCAGGAATAGATATTTTATCAAAGGACATTTTACCATCAGCGAAATTGGTATGGTTTTCTTTTTTGAGCTATTGCTGATACTGATAGACTTTTTAATAGTGCCTTGTCCTTGCTTCCTTGATATAAAACTGCACTTTCGTCATGATTTCTTGATTATTGGTATTGTCACATTTGACTCATTGGTATTTTTGGTCAAGATTATCATATGCATGCTCATAAATGGGTTGAACTGTGATTCCTAGTGTGATCTTTGTCAGATGTAGCAAAGGCCTTCCAAACCCTCTTAGCCATTGTCCTATCAATCTAATCTTCTATTTTAAAAAATCTGTTTTTTACAATCATTTTGCCCCTTTCAGTTTGCAAATAATATACTCTCTAAGAATTAACACCAACTGCTTCCAAATTCTTCTAAAAACAAAAAAGGAGGGAATACTTTCCAAGTCATTCTCTGAGGTTAGTATTACCCTGGTCCCCAAAACAAAGACATCATCATAAAACTGCAGACCCATATCCCTCATGAGTTGTTGTTGTTCAGTCACTGAGTCATGTCTGACTCTTTGCAACCCCGTAGACTGCAGCATGCCATAGACTCCCCTACCTCCTGGAGCTTGCTCAGATTCATGTTCATTTAGTCAGTGATGATATCTAACCATCTCATCCTCTGTCGCCCCCTTCTACTTTTTCCTTCACTCTTTCTCAGCATCAGGGTCTTTTCCAGTGAGTCGGCTCTTCACATCAGGTGGCAAAAGTACTGGAGCTGCAGCTTCAACATCATTCCTTCCAATAAATATTCAGGATTGATTTCCTTTAGGATTGACTGGCTGGACCTCCTTGCAGTCCAAGGGACTCTCAAGAGTCTTCTCCAGCACCACAGTTGAAAGCATCAACTCTTCAGTGCTCAGCCTTCTTTATGGCCCAACTCTCACATCCACACATGACCACTGGAAGAACCATAACTTTGACCACACGGGCTTTCTCAGTGATGTCTCTGCTTTTTAATATGCTTTGTCATAGCTTTCTGTCCAAAGAGCAAGCATGTTTTAATTTCATGGCAGTCCACAGTGATTTTGGAGCCCAAGAAAACAAAATCTGTCACTTTCCATTTTTTTCCCCATTTGCCATGAAGTGATGGCATCCTTTATGTGTACTGACACCAAATTCCTCAACAAAATACTAGCAAGTTAAATCCAGCAACGTGTAAAAAGAATTATACATCTTGACCAAGTGACTTTTATCCCTGGAATATATGACTGATTTAGCATGTAAAAATTAATATATTACACTACAATCAATACAGTACAAAATCCATATGATCATTTTAATAGATGCAGAAAGAAGATTTCATAGAATCCAGTACCCTTTCATGATGGAAAGGCTCAACAACCAGGAATAGCAGGGCACTTCCTCAACCTGATACAGGAATCTATGAAAGACCCACAGGTAACATCATTAATGTTAACTTCACTTAATGGTGAAGACTGACTGACCTCTTCTTAGGATCAAGAGTGCTGCAGGCACTAGCTAGGGAAATCTGGCAGAGGTGAAATGAAATGCACCCAAAATTAAAAGGAAGAAGTAAAACTATTTCTATCTGCAGATGATATGATATTGCATAAAGGAAACAGTAGGGCTTTACTGAAAAAAAACAAAAAACCATTGGAATTAATGCCAAATTGCAGGATTTAAGAATGACGTAAAATTGCCCTTCAATACACTTTATGAAAAATCTAAGAAAATAAGAAAACAGTTTATTTAAAACAGCACCAGGATTAATAAAGCAAGATTATAAATTAATACTAGGAATGAATTTAGCAAAAAACATACAAATTTTGTTCTCTGAAAATGGCAGAATATTGTTGAATGAACTTAAGACCTAATAAATGGAAAGCTTTCCCATGTTCATGGATAAGAGAACTTGATATTGTTAAGATGTCAATACTCCATACATTGATAAACTTATTCAATATACCTAAAAATGGAACAGAAATTGACAAATGAATTCCAGAATTCATATGTACATGCAAGGCAACCAAAATAGCCCAAACAACCTTGAAAAAGGAGGAAAAAAATGGAAAGATTTATACTTCCTGATTTCAAAACTTAGTAGAAGCCACAGTAACCAAGATAATTCAATGGGGGAAAAAACAGTCTTTTCAAGAAAGTGATGTTGGGGCAACTAGATTGTTGCTGTTTAGTCTGTCATGTTTGACTCTTGTGGCCCAATGGACTGCAGCCCGCCAGGCTCCTCTGTCCTTGGGATTTCCCAGCCAAGAATACTGGAGTGGGCTGCCATTCCTTTCTTCAGGGGATCTTCCCGACCCAGGGATTGAACCCACATCTCCTGCGTTGCAGACAGATTCTTTACCACTGAGCCATCAGGGAAGCCTTGGGACAACTAGATATCAACATGTAAAAGAATAAAGTTGGACCCTTCCTCAAGTCATTCATAAAATTAACTAAACAATCGTCCATGGATGTAAATTTAAGAACAAAGTCAATAAAACTCTTAGGGAAAAAACATGGGGATAAATTTTTGTGACCTCGGTTTAGGCAAAGCCTTCTTAAATGCAATACTCAAAACACAAGCAATGAAAGAAAAGCAGATAAATTCAGTTCAGTCAGTTCAGTCCCTCAGTCATATTTGAGTCTTTGTGACCCCATGGACAGCAGCACGCCAGGCTTCCTTGTCCATCACCAACTCCCAGAGCTAGCTCAATCTCATGGCCATCAAGTTGGCAATGTCATCCAACCATCTCACTCTCTGTCGTCCCCTTCTCCTCCTGCCTTCAATCTTTCCCAGCATAAGGGCCTTTTCCAACGAGTCAGTTCTTTGTATCAGGTGGCCAAAGTACTGGAGCTTCAGCTTCAGCATCAGTCTTTCCATTGAGTATTCAGGACTGGTTTCCTTTAGGATGGACTGGTTTGATTCCCTTGCAGTCCAAAGGACTCTCAAGAGTCTTCTCCAACAGCACAGTTCAAAAGCGTCAATTCTTCGGCACTCAGTTTTCTTTATAGTCCAACTCTCACATCCATACATGACTACTGGCAAAACTATAGCTTTGACTATGGTTAATATAATATAATAATATCATATCATAGATAAATTATATTTCTTCAAATTAAACACTTCTGTACTTCAAAGAATACCATAAGGAAAATGGAAAGATAGTTCACATAATGTAAGATAATATTTGCAAATTATAAAGCTTATTAGAGATTTATCCAGAATATAAAAAAAGAAACTCTCAGAACTCAATAATGAAACCAATCCAATTTTCTTAAAAGAGCAAAGGATTTGAATAGACATTCTTCCAAGGAAGATATATACAAGTGGCCAATAAGTGCATAAAAATATGCTCAACATCATTGGTCATCAGGGAAATAGACCACCACCTCACGTGTAACCAGAGCCTCTTCTGACCCTTCCCTCTGTTGTCCACCACCATTCTGATCATCTCTGAGACCTGGTCTTGCCACTGCTGTCCCTCTCTGGACATCTGAGTCTCTCCCAGTCTCCTGTGCTCTCTTTTCTCTGGCCAGTATATCAATGTGTCCAGTTCGTCTGTGCTTTATGAACCCTTAGAGACATGATTCTAGCATTTCTACCACAGTCCTACCCTATTCAGGGCTCACAGATACTCTAGGAATGATGAGGACTGGCTGGAAGAGTAGAGATAACTACTCTACCTGATACCTAGAACAGCTGCTCGTGCTAACTCAGGTGGTCCCATTCTAGACACACGTCTTTATTCCCGGCCATTGGCTCTCTAGGGGGCAGTCTGGACGTCCTTACTGTCCTACCTCCCTCAGGGTTCTCTAGTTCACAAGATATCTTATATATTTCTGAACTCCAATTACAAACAAGGTCGAAGTGCTTTCTAATGAGTAGGGTGACCAATTCATTCCAGTTTGCTTAGGATTTTCCCAGTTTTAGCACTGAAAAGCCCGTGTCCCCAAGGCAGTCCCAGGCAAACAAGGGTGATTGGTCACCCCACCAACCTAGCTGAATGACCCCACTAGAGTAGCTGAACATCGTTTAATTGCCCCCAAATCTTCTATGGCAGCTGAGAAGCTAACACACTCAGTGCACACACGGGACCCTTAACGGGACAATACTGCTTATCTTTATTGTCGTTATTGTTATTTAGTCATGTCCGACTCTTTGCGGACCCTATGAACTACAGCCCACCAGACTCCTCTGTCCATGGGAGTTCCCAGGCAAGAATACTGCAGTGGGTTGCCATTTCATTCTCCAGGAGATCTTCCCAACCCAGGGATCGAACTCACACCTCCTTCATTAGCAGGCAGATTCCTTACCACTGAGCCAGCCCACTGCTTGTGTTCACATGGAGTCTACTGGCTAGACCTTGAGAATAAAATCGAGAAATTGAGAATTACAAAACACAAAAACCTTGGACCCACAGTCCAGTGAAGAGTCTGACCTAAATCTGAAAAAAACAATTCTTCTTGGCCAACATGAAACACATCTATCCAGTTCTTAGCCTGGACCTGAAGAATCTTCCATTACCAGACCAATCATTTGCATAAAAGCAAGACTCCCAGGGAAATGAGCCAGGAGGTGAGGAGAACAATTACAGACCATCACCAAAGACACTGGCAACAGACAGCCTGAACATCCTGGTGACCCATCACAAGCAATCCTGGAAGGCTCAATTCTTTAGAATGAGTGTACCAAGGAGAGAAAATTTTCACTCTGATGCCCTGAAGCTTGAAGTAAACAGGTTGGATTGGCTAAAGTGCCTTCAGTTGGAAGGTTTATCAACATTAGAGTGAAAGCTGTCAAATAATTAAATACTAACTAGCCCATTATTCTCAGATGACACACTGAACAGAACTGATTTTAGGTAGTGGTCCTTCAACACAGTAAGATGAAGAACAGTGTGAAGTCAAAGTATTGCAGCATAAACAAACAAGCAAAAAACTCCCAAAACAAAAAAACAAAGCCCCCCTGCCGCCTAAAATACTACTATATTAAATGTTTACTAAACGAATACGTCTCTTCTGATACTAGACTTTAGAATAAGTGAGAGAAAATAATTTTGAATGGAACCGAGAACTTTTTTTTCCCATGACTTTCTTTTTTTCTGGGAAATTTCATGATTTGGCTCAAAGTCAGTTCAGGAAGCCTTCTTGTTTATGGAATAAGTAGGAGGTGAACTTGAGAACCACTGTTCTAAGGAACAAGTAAAACTCATTAGGATTTGTGCTTTGGCTTGTTTTAGATCTGGTTTCTTAAGTTAAACATTTCCTACCACCATGATCTTTGCTTTGCTCTTCATTTACCTTGCAAATCCTGTTATTCAAACAGCTCAAAGATGTCCAGTTTATTGATCATTTACTGTATGGAATGAGCGCTAGTTTAGCATGACCCTGTTTACTTATTACCCTGGGCTTCCAGTCTCTTTCCTGGGATCCAGGGTGGCTGTGCATACCCTCTGCAGTGCATGGACTTAGTCCCATCGTCAACAAACCTCACTCAGTAACTGCTGCCGCTAAGTCGCTTCAGTCGTCTCCGACTCTGTGCGACCCCATAGACGGAAGCCCACCAGGCTCCCCCGTCCCTGGGATTCTCCAGGCAAGAACACTGGAGTGGGTTGCCATTTCCTTCTCCAATGTGTGAAAGTGAAAAGTGAAAGTGAAGTTGCTCAGTCTCGTCTGATTAGTAGCAACCCCATGGACTGTAGCCCACCAGGCTCCTCTGTTCATGGGATTTTCTAGGCAAGAATACTGGAGTGGCTTGCCATTGCCTTCTCCGCACTCAGCAACTAGGGAAGTGAATTATTGGTGAGGGGGGAGGGGGATAGCAAGCCTGTTGCAAATAAGCGTCCTATGACTCCAAACAGTGGCTTTGGAAGGAGCCATTAGTGCTTCCCTGCTGGGCAGCTTGGCTTACCATCTGGAAAACTCCTTTGCCTAGAGCCTATCAAGCTCAGTTACAATCCTTTTGCTGCAGGAAACGTTTCAGGGAAATGGGTTGATGGTTTCCTACTGTAGATCCATTTTTCTGGTGTTGGCAACAGGCAAAACTCAGAGGGTGGGCAAAATGTCCCACTATTTGCCCTGGTTAAGCCGTATCCACTTTGTTTACCCCCAGTATTCCGTCCGCTCTCTTTCTCTACTGGTTTACAACATGAAGGGTGACCTTGGTGAAGTCCTTAACCTCTTCTTATTCAGTTTCCATGGAAGCAACACCATCTCACCACACAGGTGTTGATCAGAAGAGGTGACATGCAGGGGGCCTGTAAAAAAGTGTATTGCTCTAAAGTATGTTCATCGTGGTCAATTCTTCCTGGAGGATCAAACAGAGAATTGAACTGAGTTCTGTAAATCTCCATTAGGGGGCGCCCTTTCATTCCAAATTCCCTCAGCTGTTCTAAATTCAGCAGGTTGCGTGCCAACGCTTTTTTCTTAGCTTGAAGTGGCAAGGAAATGGACGGTAGGTACATCTCATGCCTCCTCAGTCTAGAAATTGGACACAGTTCTCTTTTAATTTCATGACCAGAAAGAGTCGCTTTTCTTTAGCAAACAATACCCTAGGAAATCTATTGATTTTGAAGTCTATTTTTAATGGGATAATATTATTGCCAGAACTGCAGAAAAATAAATGATAAACAACATATTCATATGTATCAAATACAGTAGAGTGTGGTAATGGGGTGCAAGCCACTTGCGGGGGGGTAGAAAAAGCCACTTTGGCAGAGACAGGAGTGGTTATGTTTAAAGTTGACCTTATGTTAGTGTTGTGCAGATATTATTTCACTTAATCCTCTATAACATGGGTGAGAAAACTATGATCCCAAGGTCATATTCGTCTGGATGACTGGTTTTGTAAGTGAAATGTTTCTGGAACATGGCCATGCTCATTTGTTTACCAGTTATCTGTGTGCCTTCACCGCAGAATGGCAGTGACCATATGGCCCACCAAGTGTGAAATATTTACAATCTGGTTCATTACAGAAAAGGTTTGCTGACTCCTGCTTTATAACCAGGTGAGATGGGAATTTCTGATGAATAAACAGCAACTCAGGAAAATTCAGTCACTAGCCAAATTCACAGTTAGAAAATTACCGAGTTAGACTTTGACTCAAAGTTGACCTTCTGTCCAATGCACTTGCTCTTTCTGCTTTTACTGCAGAAAGCCACCCCCATGGGTGATCAAGTGCCTACACAGGCCTGGTATTTCCCACCATGGATCTCACTTATTGTCATGAGTTCAAACTACTTTGCATTGTTTTCCAGGACCTGCACCATCTGATTTCAGCTTGCCTTTCCTGCTTCATCTCCTACCTTTCCCCCAGTGAGCCTCGCTCAAGTGACCTGGCACCTTCACTGTTTCCAAACACATCTTTTGCTTCTTTGTTCCATATTTCCATTTCATGATTTCACTACTCCAAATGAATACCCTCTCTGCCTCTTGAGATCCTGCCTCATCCTTCAGGAATCCTGCCTTGACCGTCTACTCAGAAGTGATCTCTCTTCCAACATGAACAGCAGTTCTCTGTCCTGTTGATTCAGCCCTTATGATCTGCTCCCTTGGATACGTTTTGATAGGCCTGTCTTATCTTCTAAAGGAGATTATAAATCTCCTGAGAGTGAGAACTGTATGCACCCCACTCCCTAGCAGACTGTATCTATCATGGAATGGCAGGCCCATTGATCCAGGAACATTCTTCCACAGAGATGAATTCTGTTCACTATTCCACTCAACTCAGCATGTCATTAAAAGTGCAGTATTGGAATCTGAATATGAGGTCTGAATGTGATAATAAGTGATAAAAACTAGGGAAAGGAAATAAGCAGCTAACCCTTATTTTTTAATCTAGGATCACAGGACTAGGTTTCCCTTCCGGTATCTTTCCTAAGACAACATGGGAAATAGCAGCATGAGGTCTGGAGTCAGACCCTGGATTTGAAATCTGACCATGTTACTTGTTGTTGGCTGTGTGACCTTGGGCAAATTACTGAGCCCTCTGAGTTTCAGTCCCTCACACTTGCAATAGAGAACGCAGTAATGACTAATTGGTTTGTTGTGAGGAATAAAGGGGGGCTTCCCAGGTGGTGCTAGTGAGAGAGTCCACCTGCCAATGCAGGAGACCACTGGCAGCTTACAGTCCATATGTTGAAAAGCAAGATACACTTAAAGCTCTTTGCAGAGTCTCTACATGTATGAAATTTTAAAATTATTCCCAGTCATTATTTTTCCAAAGCTCTGCCCTTAGATGGGCACCATATCTTGGCACTTAGGACTGATTTGGTCCTGTTCACCCTACTGCTGTGCATTAGCCATCCATCCTGACCAGGTCAACAAACAACACTACAAAGTTCAGGTGAGTTTAGTTGCTCGGTCATGTCCAACTCTTTGCAACCCCCTGGACAGCAGCACGCCAGGCTTCCCTGTCTATCGCCAACTCCCAGAGTTTACTCAAACTCATGTTCATTGAGTCGGTGATGCCATCCAGCCATCTCATCCTCTGTCATCACCTTCTCCTCCCGGCTTCAATCTTTCCCAGCATCAGGGTCTCTTCAAATGAGTCAGTTTATCACATCAGGTGGGCAAAGTATTAGAGTTTCAGCCTCAGCATCAGTCCTTCCAATGAACACCGAGGATTGATCTCCTTTAGGATGGACTGGTTGGATCTCCTTGCAGTCCAAGTGACTCTCAAGAGTCTTCTCCAACACCACAGTTCAAAAGCATCAGTTCTTTGGTGCTCAGCTTTCTTGATAATCCAACTCTCACATCCATACATGACTACCGGAAAAACCATAGCTTTGACTAGATGGACGTTTGTTGGCAAAGTAATGTCTCTGCCTTTCAATATGCTGTCTAGGTTGGTCATAACTTTTCTTCCAAGGAGCAAGCATCTTTTAATTTCATGGCTGCAGTCACCATCTGCAGTGAATTTTGGAGCCCCAAAACATAAAGTCTCTCTCTCACTGTTTCTACTGTTTCCCCACCTATTTGCCATGAAGTGATGGGACCGGATGCCATGATCTTAGTTTTCTGGATGTTGAGTTTTAAGCCAACTTTTTCACTCTCCTCTTTCACTTTCATCAAGAGGCTCTTTAGTTCTTCACTTTCTGCCATAAGGGTGGTGTCATCTTCCTATCTGAGGTTATTGATATTTCTCCTGGCAATCTTGATTCCAGCTTGTGCTTCATCCAGCCCAGCATTTCTCATGAGGTACTCTGCATATAAGTTAAATAAGCAGGGTGACAATATACATCCTTGATGTACTCCTTTCCTGATTTGGAACCAGTCTGTTGTTCCTGTCCAGTTCTAACTTTTGCTTCCTGACCTGCATATAGATTTCTCAAGAGGCAGGTCAGGTGGTCTGGTATTCCCATCTCTTTCAGAATTTTCCACAGTTTATTGTGATCCACACAGTCAAAGGCTTTGGCATAGTCAATAAAGCAGAAGTAGATGTTTTTCTAGAACTCTCTTGCCTTTTCGATGATCCAACAGATGTTGGCAATTTGATCTCTGGTTCCTCTGCCTTTTCTAAATCCAGCTTGAACATCTGGAAGTTCACGGTTCACGTACTGTTAAAGCCTGGCTTGGAGAATTTTGAGCACTACTTTGCTAGCCTGTGAGATGAGTGCAATTGTGCAGTAGTTTGAGCATTCTTTGGCATTGCCTTTCTTAGGGATGAGAATGAAAACTGACCTTTTCCAGTCCTGTGGCCACTGCTGAGTTTTCCAAATTTGCTGTCATATTGAGTGTAGCACTTTCACAGCATCATCTTTCAGCATTTGAAATAGCTCAACTGGAATTCCATCATCTCCACCAGCTTTGTTCATATTGATGCTTCCTAACACCCACTTGACTTTGCATTCCAGGACGTCTGGCTCTAGGTGAGTGATAATACCATCATGATTATCTTGGTCGTGAAGATCTTTTTTGTATAGTTCTTCTGTGTATTCTTGCCACCTCTTCTCAGTATCTTCTGCTTCTGTTAGGTCCATACAGTTTCTGTCATTTATTGTGACCATCTTTGCATGAAATGTTCCCTTCGTATTTCTAATTTTCTTGAAGAGATCTCTAGTCTTTCCCATTCTATTGTTTTTCTCTATTTTTTGCATTGATCACCGAGGAAGGTTTTCTTATCTCTCCTTGCTATTCTTTGGAACACTGCATTAAAATGGATATGTCTTTTCTTTTCTCCTCTGCCTTTCACTTCTATTCACAGCTATTTGTAAGGCCTCCTCAGACAACCGTTTTGCTTTTTTGCATTTCTTTTCCTTGGGGATGGTATTGCTCCCTGCCTCCTGTACAATGTCACAAACCTCCATCCATAGTTCTTCAGGCACTCTTTCAGAATCTATTTGTCACTTTGAGTTCAGTTCAGTCGCTCAGTCGTGTCTGACTCTTTGCGAACCCATGAATCACAGCACACCAGGCCTCCCTGTCCATCACCAACTCCCGGAGTTCACCCAAACTCATGTGCATCGAGTCGGTGATGCCATCCAGCCATCTCATCCTCTGTCATCCCCTTCTCCTCCTGCCCCCAATCCCTCCCAGCATCAGGGTCTTTTCCAATGAGTCAACTCTTTGCATGAGGTGGCCAAAGTATTGGAGTTTCAGCCTCAGCATCAGTCCTTCCAATGAACACCCAGGACTGATCTCCTTTAGGATGGACTGGTTGGATCCCCTTGCAGTCCAAGGGACTCTCAAGAGTCTTTAGCCCTCTACAGTTTGCGGGGTCGCCAAGAAAGGAGATGATGAATGCCCTGCCCACAGCAGCTACATTTTAATAGAGCCATAGGAAGCAGAAATGCAGATCTGTCATCTCCTCCCCACTCTCCAAACACCATTTATAGCAGGCATATTGTTCCAAACTGGAGACAGTTGGGAAAGAGTCGCCTGTGCTAGTCTGCTAATATAATGCCTCTGGGTCTCTCGCGTAGGGAACTCTCAGTTAATAACAGGTTCCCTGCATCCACCACCTCCAGGAGAATCCACTTACTCATTTTTGCTCTGTTGTTAACCTGGGGCTCTGTCTTAGCCCTGCCCACCTATTCCTTCTCTACACTTTCTCAGCTGTTTATCAGTTCCAGGACACACTTGAGTTTTCAGATTTAAAAATGGAGTGTCCTGCAGGATGACGATTTGGGGTTGATGTAAGCAGTGAACAGATAGAGAAGTTCCTGGTATTAACCATGGGCACTGAATCAGTCTGAGTCACTAAACTTGGGCTTTACAGCTCCAGGCTCTTTCCTTTTCTACTTGGTCAGCCAACTTTTCAATAAGGTCCTTGAAAACACCTGGTGTTTTCTGGTGAGCCTGGGGTTTTATTTCTGCTTCTAGTTAAAACTGCATTCTTTGGAACCATCTGAACTCTTAGAATAGTTATTCCCCTGGGTTCTTTGCTTTTAAAGTCCTTCATATAATATTTATCTCCAGAGGCCCCAGCCTGGGATAAAAGCATATTCTGGTTTTCACATGTGTAAACCCAAATATCATAGAGATGTCGCTAAGGTCATAATCCCAATTTACCACCTGGTCAGCATTCCACACCCCTCAAAAAAAAAAAATTAGCAGTCTTTTAAAAAAAATATTGAGTTATTTATTTAGCTGTGCCAGGTCTTATTGTGGCACATGGACTCTTACTTGCATCATCTGGGATCTTTCGTTGTGGCACATGGCGTGGCCTCTCTGGCTGTGGCACACAGGCTCAGTAGTTACAATATGCAGTCTTACTTGCTCCACAGCATGTGGGATCTTAGTTCCCTGATCAGGGATCAA
The DNA here is from genome assembly GCF_049115385.1 of Moschus berezovskii. Lineage (NCBI taxonomy): Eukaryota > Metazoa > Chordata > Mammalia > Artiodactyla > Moschidae > Moschus > Moschus berezovskii. Next base: position 99,314,899 of record NC_142463.1, on the reverse strand, counting down.
ACCTGAGCCCCCTGCATTGAAAGGCAGAATCTCAACCAGTGGACCACCAAGGAAGTACCCCCCCCAACCCCACCAAACAATCTTGATATAAGATGTAATAATAACTCTCCTTAACTCTTCCTTCTATTTTTTAATGAGTACACAGGTTGACCAGTTCCTTTTTCAGTTGACTTTTTGAAGCCATTAAACTGGTTTCTTTATATCAATGGCCAAAACAAATGACCATAAATAAAATCTCACAGGAAAAATAAAAGTGCATTATTTTCTCTTCAAAGTTAAATCACTTAAACTTTAGACAGACTGTGTCATAGGCAGAAGAACATGCTGGTACCATCCAAACACACAAGACACAACCATCCTGGACAGAATTTCCATTTGCGTGGACCTGACTGGAGTCAAACATTTCATGGACTGGTGTCAGTAATCTCTATAAATAACTATCAGTGTTAATGATTAAAAGAACTACTACCAAGCCCTTTGGCAATGGATGAAGTGTTTCTGGAAACAGACAGAAGAAACAAGCTTATACAGTGCAGGAGAGGGGAACAAAGTTACCAAAGGAAGAGAATGTTGGTGAAGTCCTAGACCAGAAAGGATTTCTGGCTGAGAGTAGTCAGGAATTAAGCCAGGAACTTGGTGCAGCTGGAGTACAGACTATAGGCCCAAAAAGAGTTGACTTGGGGGATCAGGTCCAGGAAGAGGCTTAGTGAGTTTGTGGAGGGGGACTGCCCTCAGCGCCCAGGCACCCAAGGCCAGCCAACATGTAGCTCTGCACTGGGAAAACACGGAATTGTGAAGTGTTAGTTGATCAGTCATATTGGACTCTTTGCGACCCTGTGGGCTGTAGCCCACCAGGCTCCTCAGTCCATGAAATTCTCCAGGCAAGAATACTGGAGTGGGTTTCCATGCCCTCCTCCAGGGGATCTTCCTCACCCAGGGACTGAACCTGCAACTCTTGCATCTCCTGCATTGGCAGACGGGTTCTTTACTGCTGATCCACCTGGGATAATTTGCCCCAGTTATACATGCACGCACTTATCTTTAGCTGCTTATAGTTTCCTTGTACTGTTTCCCAAGGAGATACTTGTCCAGGCGTAAGCTCTGCAGCAGTGCTCCAGGTCCAAGCCTGTGTCACTCTGTCATGTCGAAGGGAAAGGGGTAGGTAGGCAGGTTCGGCATGCCTCCAGAGATCATGAGCCCACCCAGTGCACAGTGTGGCAAGGGCAGTCAGTGGGAAAGGCAGGGAGAGGACACACGTGAGCAAGAGTCCTCCCGCAAGAAGCTTTGAGTTTAGCTGTGAAGACAGACCAATGATTTGCGCAAAACATCTCATGAACCAATGAAAATAGTGTAAAATAAAACACAAGTCTTTTGTGGTATAGTCTATCAGAACAGGCATTCACAAGGCTGGAAATATGATAGTGGAAGGAGCAAAGAATTTAGAGTGAAAAAAAAGAAACATCTGCAGAATGAAAGAACGGAGCCTCAGCCAATGAATCGGGGCCTCAAGGGGCAAATCCAGAGCCTGGATAACGTGGTGTCCCTTTAAATCAATATTGTTTAATAAAAGGGTGACAAAAGATGATGCCCATTTCCATCAGCGAAAATGAACTCTCTCTTTAGGCTCAAATGAAGGATTTATTATTTGCACCAAGTACAGCAGAATATTTTACTTATTTGGAATTGTCTTTTGTTTCACAGTTTTTCCAGCATTCAGAACTGGAAAGCATTAGTCACTCACACTTAGCCATGAGCAGAGAAAACTTACTCGGATATAGTTACACAGACTTGTTCAAGATATGGTTCTAAGAAAATATTTTTCTTAAATCACTGGAAGGGTCACATAGTGTGTTAAAAGTGACTGTTATTTTTAATCTAAATATTTAATTAACTCCATTAGCATTCCAGACATTAGCAAGAATGTACTCATGCATCACTTGTATAATCTATACTGTGAATATATATATATGTAAGTGCTTTAAAGTTTTCTTTCCAGTACTTACTTATTGACTTCACACCAATAAAACATTCACCACATTTCTACAGCTTTTGTTCTCTCTTCATTTTTCCTTTCCAACCAGATGACTTTTATGTGAAGTATATTAAAGGAATTAAAGCATATATATATATATAATATCTAAATCTGTTTCCCTGCACAATGTCACATACTTTTGGTTTCAGAATTCAGCTGCCAATTTCAGGTCCTCTTGGAACTAGGGCAGAACTCTGATTACACCAAGAAACAGGCATGTGTAGATCACAGAAAATCTCAGCTAAGATAAATCTGCAGCCCTGGGAATGTTTTTACATTTCTATCCGAGGAAGCTTCCTTCTTGAGTGGGAATAGAACCAGTTTACATTTCATCACTAGTGCTGAGAGTGTTGGTAAAGACGTGAGTGAGATGGTACAGAATCTCGGGTTTATTCCCAGCATATTTGAGCGCCTCTGTGGATTGAGGCCTGGGGCAGCTGACCCTGCCTTTCTGGCTCTTCATTTGTGATCGTGCTCATGCCACTGAAACTCTAAAACTCATTTTCCTTATCTCTGTGGGGATATGCGTGTCTACAGAATCGACCTCATTGGGTCCCCTGAAGCTCAACTGAGATAAAAAAAAAACGTGAAAACATTTTTGTAAACTGGGCAACGTTGGTTATAGGTAGGCTGTTACCTTGTGAGAGGGGGGAAATGTTAGAGTGGCAAAGAAGGGCTCCAATGGGAGTCCTGACTTACAGCACCCCTCAGCTTCTCGGCAACACTTCTCTTGAGCGCATGGCTCAGAATATGTAAGGTAGTGAGATGTCACTGAAAAGACTAATGGCTTGGAAGTACGGCTCGAGGTCAAGTTTCATCCCCTCACTGCACTGAACTATATGAATTTGGGTAAATCACTTAATCTTCCTTGTTTCTTTATCTGTAAAAGTAGATGTTTGGGCAAAAAAGCCTTATACGTTCTATAAACATGAAAACCACACTTTCAGACTTTCTAAGATATCTGAGTCATGTCCAACTCTTTTGTGACTCCATGGACTGTAGCCCACCAGGTTTCTCTGTTGGGATTTGCTGAAATATGCATAGTGAGAGTTCAAGGACCTGTCATCCTCACTGTGGTGTCCTCCAGTGTCATACACCAGGCCTGACGCATAGTAGATGCTCAATAAGTAAATGTTGAATATAAGAACGACCATTCAATCACAGTAGTGACTGATTTTATGCTTATTTTAGTGTAATTTTATTCACATCAACAAAGATGACTGTTTAGATATAAAACTTCATATAATTAATAAGGTAATAAGAAATACTTTTCTAAGATATTACCTAAATGAATCCATGAATCCAAAAAATGACTCTGATTTTGGTTTGAATAAACAGGGGCATCCTCCTTAACCAGGATATGATATTCAATTTCAGGATTTTCTGGAACTTGTCTATGTGATTTCTTCTAGCCCTAATGTGTGAGGTAACGCCAGTTTTACTTCTATTCCTCCCTACTCTCATGCCCACCCCCGCATCCTCATTTTTACTTTCCAGGATGCTCTGCAGTAAATGCCGAGTCGTTTCTAAGCTCAGAATCTCTGCATGTGAGATTTCTTCAACTCTCCCTTCCTCTGTCACCTTATCTAACTCCCACCCCTCTCTTCAGGCTCCGCTTGGAACTTTACCAGCAAATGTTTTCTGACATAAGCCTGGGCTGGTGACACCCTGGATGCTACTCTGATGCAGCTTGTCTGCATCAGGCTATTTATCACATTAGATTGTCACCAGGCCATTGAGGTAAAGGTGATCAGAACACAGACACTGGAGCTTTACTGCTGGGGCTCCTAGCCCACTAGCAGGCTGAACTGGGCAGGGATTGCCTCTTAAACAGCCTCTGTCATAGCGTTGTTGAGCATATTAAATGACTGAAGGAATCGTGTATGGAAGCACATAGAACAAGATTTGGTGCATAGTATCATATAGCATTTGCTGATTCTGGTATTAAATGTTATTATCTGCTCGGTCAACTTGAGCCTACAAGACTCCTCAAGAGTAGGAAGCATGTTTAATTCACTGCTGTACCCTAGCACTGCAAATGTTTCATAAATATTTTTTGAATAAATGGGATTATCTTTTCTGCTTCACTGGAACTATACTGGGGGACCTGGGTGTTCATTGGAAGGACTGATGCTAAAGCTGAAACTGCAAGACTTTGGCCACCTCATGCGACGAGTTGACTCACTGGAAAAGACTCTGATGCTGGGAAAGGTTGGGGGCGGGAGGAGAAGGGGACGACCGAGAATGAGATGGCTGGATGGCATCACCGACTCGATGGACATGAGTTTGAGTGAATTCTGGGAGTTGGTGATGGACAGGGAGGCCTGGCGTGCCGTGATTCATGGGGTCGTGGAGAGTCGGACATGACTGAGCGACTGAACTGAACTGAACTGGAACTATACTGGGGGACCCTCTTACCTGATAAACCTGGTGATGAAGCGCAATGCTTCAAAGAAAAGAGATGCCCAATGGGTGGAAGGTACCTTTCAAGTCTTCTGATGCTAAAGCAGTGCTATTCAAAATAGGAGTTTTTGGTCGCATCATTTAAAAAGCTGTGACTAGTGGTAAACTATAGGAAAACTGGCATGCCAACAGAAGTGATAATTGATGCTGTTGCTTGTAGACACAGTAAAAGAAAACAAAGCAGTGTAACTCCACTTCCTCCTTCAACCTATAAGGACTGAGCCATTTTCTTTTCAATCTGTCTCATTACCCCAGTGCTGCATCCACAGCCCACACTCTTTATTTAGCAAGTTTACAGAATCGTTCAGTGGTAGAATTCTTGCCTTCCACACAGGAGCCCTGGTTTGATTCCCAACCAATGCATCACGCTCGTGTTTGGGCTTCCCTGGTGGCTCAGATGGTAAAGAATCCACCCACAATGTGGGAAACCTGGGTTCAACCCCTGGGTTGGGAAGATCCCCTGGAGAAGGAAATGGCAACCCACTCCAGTATTCTTGCCTGAAGAATCCCCTGGACGGAGGAGCCTTGTGGGCTATAGCCCAAGGGGTCACAAAGAGTTGGACATGACTGAGTGACTAACATACACACAGTGTCATGCAGGTCCTGGTTTATGCCTACTTCTCTAGCCTCAATCATCACCATCCTGCAGGACTGTCTGCCCCATCCCCTACTCTACAGCATCTCGCTCACCTGATGTCCAGCTCCTCACTCAGAAAAGCCGCTTCTATATCCATTCCTCTGTTGAAGATGTGTACATACATCAGCGGAATACTTGTTGTTCAGTCGCTAAGTGGTGTCCAACTTTTTGTGATCTCATGAACTGCAGCATGCCCGGCTTGCCTGTCCTCCACTGTCTCCCGGAGTTTGCTCAAGTTCATGTCCATTGAGTTGGTGATACTATCTAAACACCTCATCCTCTGCAGCCCTCTTCTCCTGCCTTCAATCTCTCCCAGCATCAGGGTCTTTTCCAATGAGTTGGCTCTTTGCATCAGGTGGCCAAAGTATTGGAGCTTCCGCATCCATCCTTTCAATGAATATTCAGGGTTGATTTCCTTTAGGATTGACTAGTTTGGTCTCCAGTGAAAGATCCAACGGAATAATACTTGGCCATAAAAAGAATGAAATTGTGCCATTTGCAGTGACATGGATGGGCCCAGAGACTGTCACAGAAAGTGAAATAAGTCAGGAAAAATAAATATCGTATACAAACACATATATGTGTAACCTGGAAAGATGGTATAGAGGAACTTATCTGAAAAGCAGAAATAGAGAAAAAGGCATAGAGGACAAGGGTATGGATACCAAGTGGGGAGGGAAGGTGGGGTAGATTGGGAGACTGGGATTGCCATATACACACTATTGATACTATGCATAAAATAGATAACTAACAAGGGCCTCTCTGGTGGCTCAGTCAGTAAGGAATCTGCCTGCAATACAGGAGACCCAGGTTCCATCCCGGGGGCAGGAAGATTCCCCTGGAGAAAGAAATGGCAACCCACTCCAGTCTTCTTGTCTGGAAAATCCATAGGGTGCAAGAGTCGGACACAACGTGGTGCCTAAATCACCACAATGAGAACCTGCTGTAGAGCGCAGGGACCTCTACTCAGTGCTCTGTGGTGACCTAAAAGGGGAGGAAATCCAAAATATATGTACTCCAATGAATAAAGAACACCTACCCCTATTCTTCAAGACTCAGCTCCGGTGTCGGCACTGGGAAGGCACTCTCTGGCGATCCCAGTTTCTCCTGTGCCCCAGTTTGCTGTGTGAGCTCAGTCACAGCCGTCCTCTCGTGCAGGGTCAGTTTCCCACCAGACTGCTATCAGGACGTGCAGCTTTCGTTTTGGCATCAGTGGAACCAAGCACTGTGCACGGAAGGGGGAAAATATCCGCTGACACAGTGAGTGTGCAGCCGCTGAACGGACGGGTGGACAGTGGAGCTGCGCGGCCCCTCAGTCTCACTGCCGGTGTTCTAGTATTCTTGTTTTGTGAGGCCTTAAACTCAGTCTCCGAGCTGTACTTCTGAGCAAACTTGGTAAATGTAGCCTCTCAGAGACTCATCTTCCTTATTTGTGAATCTAAGCAAATAGATGATTCATGGTTTACAACAAGTTCCACGTAGATGATCACATATCTGTAAATAACCATTTTGTTTCTCCGTTTTGAATATTTATAGCTTTGGTTTTTCTTCGCTTGTTGGGTTGCCATAAATTTCCAGTACCAAGTGGAAGAGTAGTGGTGATGTTGGGTGTCCTTATTCTGCTTCTAATCTTAGAGAGAGGGTATCTGTCTCCATTCAGTCAAATACAGACTTATTTTAGAAGATTAGTGGACCAAACATCTTTCCAATCTTTGGTATACATAGGTGACAGAAATCTCTACCTTAGTCTGTGTTACTATTTATTTTCCTGTGGCTCAAAATTTATTTTACTTCTCTCCCCATCCTTCAGGGATAAGGGTTTCCAGGCTATATGGAGCTCAGCAAAACAATGACAACAAACACAGTCTTCTGCTCATGCTCTGGGGTGATAGGGAAGTCATGTGTAGGAGGCAGACTTTGAAAGCCAGCCCCTGGCCCAGCTAATCCTGGTAAAATGTGCTCTTCCCTCCACTGCTTTTGATCAGATGGGAAATATTCTCACTTTCCCCTCCCCCAAATTCTCCTCTAGGGATTAAGATATTCAATATCTGAACACATCAGATTTTAATAAAATATTCACTTTTATAGAAAATAATAAAAAGTTTGTTTTAAAAAAATGTATTCAACAGGGACTTCCCTGGTGGTCCAGTTGTTAAGAATTCACCTTCCAGTGCAGGAGACACAGGTTCCATCCCTGGTCGTGGAACTATATTCCTCATGCCATGGAGAAACTAATCCCATATGCCACTATATCCCACATGCTACGGAGAAACTAAGCCTGAGCCACAATGAAGCATCTGTGTAGCCAAAAATAAATTTCAGAAAAAGAGAGAGGGAAAAAAGTGCATCCAATGGACCTCTAAGGCGTTATGCTAGTGAAATAAGTCAGGAAAAGACAAAAACTGTATGACGTCACTTAGAGGTGGAATCTTAAAATTCAACAAACTTACACATTGCTACATATAAAACAGGCAAACAATAAGGACCTACTGTAAAGCACAGGGGATTATACTCAGTATCCTGTATTAACTTAGAAAAGAATCTGAAAAAGAATATATAGATACAGTCATATAAATATATGACTGAATCACTTTGCTGTATACTTGGAATTAGCACAAGATTGTAAATTAACTATATTTAAATTAAATAAGAACAAACAAAAATACAGCAAACTAATGACTCCCAGGGACGGGAGAGCCTGGTGGGCTGCCGTCTATGGGGTCACACAGAGTCGGACACGACTGAAGTGACCTAGCAGCAGCAGCGCTGAATACAACAAACAAGAAGCTGCCAGTAGGGAAAGGAAAGGGGGCAGGGGCAAGACAGAGAAAGGGATTCAGAGATACAAACCAGCATGCATAAAATAAGCCCACAAGGATAGACTGTACAACACAGGGGGTGTAACCAATATTTTATAACTATAATGGAAAATAACCTTAAAATCACTACACTGTATACCTGTAAGTCAGGTAACATTGAACAGCAACTATATTTCCATTTTAAAAAGGTGTATCCAAGAGCGGTTGCCCACAAGTGAACACTGATACTCCTCTCAGTTGCTTAAAAACTATTTATTAAATGTGCTCCACAGATATCTTTTCTGCTGTAAAAGCTGAGTACTGTGCTAGATTCTTGGGTCAAAACTATGAACAAGACAGATAGAGAACTTACTGTCATGGAGTTTGTAGGCTACTTGCAGGAGAGAAAGGCAACAGGGAAAACAAAGGCTAAAATGTTTCCAATGTGAAGAGGATAAAAGACTAACAAGGAAGAGGGGGAGATCGTTTTAGACAGAGTGGTCAGAGCAGGTCTCTGTAATGAAGCGACATTTGGGTTTAGGACGAGAGAGCGCTCCCCCCAGAAAGGCTGGGACAGGAGTTGGGGCTGATTCTAGGCAAAAACCTACTAACAAGCGAATCAGGCTAAAGAATAACTGTAAGAGTTGAAAAACTTTTTTTTTTTTTTTAAACAAAAGAACGAGTAGAATGAGGAAAACATGACTGAGTTCTCCCAACAGTCAGGCACTGACTGATCCATGTGTCTGTGTCATTCCAGTCCTAGAAGGAGGTCAGTTTATCATACCTCCTGGATGCTCGGATGAGAGAGCTGGCACTGCCAACAGCAGGGGGTGTGCTGAGAGCTCCTCATTGATACTGTTGCTCTGTGGGTCTACCCCTGTCCTATTCTCTCCTCTTTCCTGAGAATTTCCACCATGAGAAACACTGAGAAGCAGTCAGAATCTCGGCGTTTAGTCAGAATTATTTCTCTTGAAACAGGCAGAAATCCAATTCGATTAGATAAATAAACAAATCACATTATGTTGTGTGGGGGGTGGATTTAGTCATTCATGGAACCGGGAACAGGAATAGATTAGGAAAGACTGAATTGAAGGCCTCATATAAACACGGTTCCCTCCCTCTTTCTGCTTTTCTTTGTTTTGACTCCACTTTCAGGCCACACCCTCCGGCATCTCCAATTTGTGTTGTCTTTTCAATCAGCAATTCCAACAGGGAATGAGGGCTTCTTTAACCTTAGCTTCCAGGTCACGTGCCCATGTCTGACCCCATTGCTGGTCTGGGATGTGGGAGGTGCTGACTGGCAGGCCTGGGTTACAGACCCAGCTCTGGAACTGAGGATGGAGAGATAGGGGTGGGGGAAGGGTGACAGCCTCTTACCGACAAATCTACAGTTTTTTGATCAGTTTAGCTATTTTCACTTTAACTCTCAAGAAAGATTCTTATTGACTGTTTTCCTATGTGACCACAACTGCAGTGGGAATTGGGGAGAGTTCCCCATTTTGGGACTACACTACTTTAAGCTCCCACTTGCTAATATAGTTCAGTGGTGTGGAGTTCTGCTGCACTCTAAGCATTGACCTGGGTGGCTCAGTCTTTAAGGAAAGATTTTAGGGCTGATTCACCTTTCAGTGCTCAGCCTAATGACTGCCATCGTGACCTCTGCCTAGGGGCAATTTGAATCAATGAACTGGGGGTAAAGAAGACTAAAGATTGGCCTCTTGAACCGAGGCTGTGTTCTAGTGTATAGCTCCTTTAATTAGGGTGACCCGTTTTAGAGCTCTCACTCCAGTGTAATTATTAATAGCACCCCTACTCACACTCAAAATTGTTCCATTTGGATGATAAATTATATGGTCACCCTACTTAAAATGGGGTTATTTCTTCCCTTTCTTAGACAGGAATGGCACAGTAAGAGGAGTCTGATATAGACTCTGCAAACAGTCTTTCCATTATCAGGGTTTTGTTTTTGCTTTTTAACCTTCAAGCCTTTGCTGTCACTCTGGAAGGAGCAGAGAATTTCATTTTTCCAACCTGGCATGGTCAATACCTCTGATTCTTGACCATTTAAACTTCTTGGCTAGAGGCAGAAAGAGCATCTTTTAGCCAGACTGTAATTTCTTCCTCATTGCTTCTACATAGGCTCAGGTTCAATATCAGCATGTCTGTTTCTTTAGAACATTTATAAAAACTACAGGGAGCCCAAACCTTTGAAAACCCTGCCATATGTCAGTCAAGACCTCTAGAGCTCCACCCTTGCGATGCTGGGGTCTGAGACCTTTCACTCAGTTTTTTGATTACCATATCACAAGGACTTCCAATTCTCCAGCCCCGTACAGAGGGATCCTTTCTACTGTCACCCTTCCTCAACTTAGCCAATTGCACATTTAAGAATCCGCATCACAATACCCCATGACCAGCTAGCTCTATCGAACTCTCTTGGCCGTAAGAGACAGGACTTAACTAAGCCCAAAGAGAATGTCTAGGAGTATTTTGGCTTCACGCATCATCAACAATAGCATAAGGATTTGCTTGTGATAGTATCCCACCCCCCACACACATCTTTTCTCAGTTCTGCTTCTTCCGTTAGCTTATCCCTTGCACAGCAACAGAATAGATTCATTGGCACATGTTGATCTTGTATCCACCATGATCTGCCACTCTCTAACAGTGACTAAGGGTTGGGAAGGGAATTATTTTCCCAAAGTTGTTGTCATCAAAAAAGGGAGACGGATGCTCTCAAGGATAAGAAAAACAATAGTGGTCCACTTATACTTGGAAGCTTAAAAAATGTAGGTGCAATCTCCCATTTTGAAAGGCGAGGATGAGAACAGTTATCTAGTCTATGTCAAAGTAAAGTTAAAAAAAAAAAAAAAAGCAAGGGTAAAATATTTGCTTACTGTGCTAATAAAATAATACCCAAACCCACAGTCTTAAAAGCTTAGACTTTTCTGAAGTTGCTGAGTGCTTTTGGAACTTGTCATGGAATTGGAGAACTTGACATCCATCCTCTAACAGCTGGGGAGCCCTTCTTTCCCCCTTTATCCGATTATCTGTTACTTTCCCCTGAGGACAAGGAGTGTGGGGGAGGGCCGATGACTAGAGAGAAAGGAATGTCATTTCTGTCTGGTCTCAGACTCTGCATATTTTTGCTGGGAATGTGCAGTTTATTAATTGCAACCTCAATATCTTCAGCAATGATCCGTAACAGGAATTAGTTAATTCAACAAGTATTTGTTGAATGCCTAATCCCTTACTCTTTCTCTGTCTTCACCCTCTGTCTGTCTCCTAGTCCTTTCCCATCAGCATTTAAACATCCCCAAGGAGCTCTCATCTTAAAAACCAAATAAAACTCCTACAAACAGAGAATCCTCCTTAGACCCTACTTCCTTCCCAGCTACCCCCAGCCCCTGCACAACCAAATTTCACCCACTAAGCATCCCGATGTACTATCTGCATTTTCTTGTCTTCCATTCCCTCTTCTGGTCATTCCTGTCCTACTCCTGTTCTCAGTGGAACAAAACAGTTTATGGAAAGAGCACCACTTTTGGGGAACGCAGACATCTTCGTTAAATACTGTGTGGTAATTGTGTGAGGTTAACTAGAGTGAGCTTCTTGAAGGTAAGACGCAAGTGCATGCATGCTCAGTGGATCAGTTGTGTCCAACTCTTTTCGACACTATGGACTGCAGCCCACCAGGCTCCTCTGTCCATGGAATATTCCAGGCAAGAGTACTGGAGTTGGATGTCATTTCCAACTCCAGGGGATCTTCCTAATCCAGGGATCAAATCTGCGTCTCTGCATTGGCACTCGTATTCTTTACCACTGCCCACCTGGGAAGCCAGAGGGTAAGACATAGCTTGTAGTTAAGTTACTCAGTAGATATCCTACTGTTGAATGTTATCATTTGTCTACTCTAGGCATAGTGACTAGTAAGAGTTAAACTGATCTTTGTTAAAGTAATGAATTAAAACTTGGGTTGGCAAAATAAAATGAGGAGCAGGTTTGATATGGGATAGAGATAGTGAAGTTTCAGGTATCATGAGCTGAAGTTAGAGATGTAGAAGAAGGAGAGGGTACCATATTAGAAGCATGGCAGAAAACAGCTTCAACCAAGGCCTGGTAGATAATGTTAAATGCTACAAGCAAGTATATAATTTTTTTCCCCAAGCTGAACCCTAGAAAATGTCAACAGATTTGCCAAACCATCATCACCAATTTATCTTTGGGGAGAGGGGCACGCTTTCACTGGAATGTTACCAGACTGCAAACCATAAAGGAGTAGTAATTTGTAGGGAATGGAAAATTTGGGGATCATAGCACCGTTCATTCAGGTGGACAATGGACACAGTGCCATGCAACAGGAACTCCTGGAAGGGAAGCAAGCATATCTTCGAGCTTCTCGTCAATTCTACACCTTAAATTAATCCAGCCCATTCCATGCCTGTGGTTAGTCATGTAGTCTCTAAGTGACCCTTCCTTGATTTTCCCATGAGGGTCCTGGGAACTACACAGGAAGTTGTGGAGGATGTTACAGACCCTTGAGAGTCTGAAAGCAGAGTTCCTCTGTTGTAGCCAATCTCCTCCTTCCCTAACCCCTCCACAGGCTCTACAGTGGCCACCACGGCCGTTTTGTAGAACCCAGGAAACTGAATCCCAAAAGGTGAAAGGAAAAGATAGGCAGAGAGTCCAGCAAGTTCCTCATTCAAGAGCACATGGGTTTTTACGTGTATTATGCAAAGAGTCGGACACGACTGAGCGACTGAACTGAACTGAACTGAACTGATAGTTAATTCATGTAATTTGTTTTCAATCTCTTAGTTGAATTACTTTTCTTGAAAAGATGCCTGGGACAAGGCCAACATCGCAGGGAGGAATGACACTGGGTCAGGATCTGCGAACAATCAGCTCTTCTGGTTTGAAGGATGAAGCGCCAAGATCTTAAGGAATCTGAATTCCTGGTGAGCAGTCAGCTTCGTTCATTCGCCCCCAGCAGCATTCCGGTGACTTAGAAGAGAAAACAGAAAATCTATTTTAAAAAACCCAGTTGCCCTAAAGCGAACCCATCCCCAACTTCTTCATTTCTAAAAAAAAGGCCTCTGCCATCGCAGTCTCTCCGCACACAGCGACAGATCAGCGGCAGGACTCTACCAAGGGACCAGGGCGCCCGGCGCCCACCCGAGCCGCGGGCTAGGCGCGAGCCGCAGGGCGGGGCCCAGGGTCCCACCCGCCCGCCGCTCCCTTCCCGGGAGCGCTTCGGGGAAGGCGGTAGCGCCTCTCCTCCAGGCCCGAGGTCCTAGTCCCGCCGGGGCTGCCTCCCGGGCGCCCGCTGCCGTGGTGGCAGGAAGTCCCCGGGAACTACAAATCGAGGCATGCTGGGAACATTCCCCTGCTCCTCCCAGGAAATGTCCTTTGTCCAGCCCTACAGGAAGCCCCAGTGAGGAGTCAGCCGGGCAACCAGCCAGTCTGCCAGCCAGCCCGCGGCCGCCGCAGCCGCCGCCGCCGCCGCCGCCGCCGCACAAGGGCAGTCGCGCCGCGGCGCGGGGCTTGGGCCCGGGCGCGCGGTGCCCTCGCCCCTTGCCGCGCCCGCCGCCGCGCAGGTAGGAGCGTGGCTGCGGCTGGGCTCCCACGCCGCCCGGGGATGGGGCTGATCGGACCCGAGCGGACTGCTGCGGGGATGGGGCGTGCGCCCCGGAGCGGGTGGCCGTACCGCTGGGCGAACTTGCACCGCTGTCTGTTCTCCCGGGGCGCAGGGGGCCCGGGGCTGTGGGCGCGGGATGGGGGTGTGCTTACGGCCCCCAAGCCGGGACCGAGCTCCTTTCGGGGTCTGTGGCGAGGGGCGGGGAGAATGAGGCTGAGTAGCGAGGGAGGAGGCAGCGTTTGGAGAGGCAGTCAGACCGTCCCGCCGACCACCGAAGGGGGCATCCGAGACCCTCGGAAAAAACGAAGCCCAGGGAGGAGCTTGGGAGGCAAGGAGAAGGTGAAGGGCTTTGTGTGCAGCTGCGGACGGGGACCGACTGCACCCCCTTCGCCTTGTGTCCCCGCGCCCCCAGCCCCACTTGGGGCTACGGACAGTGGGGATGGGAGACTCCGAGGAGGGCCAGCGGGTCATCTCGGGTCTTTGTGAACCGTGTGCTCCCTTTTCCTCTCAGCTGCATTCTAACTTGACTCGGGGTAGCGGCTTGGGCTGCCATCAGACTGGACAAATGGCACAATGGGGATGAGACGGTAGATGGGGCAGCAGCAGCTCGCCGTCCTGGGAGTGGTCGCCGCCGTTTAGCTCCGGTAGGCTTCGCGCCCCCAGACGCCCATGTCGCCGGTGTGGCCAGGCTGGTACCGTCACCCAGGGGGAATGCCGAGGCGGGACCGTCAGTGGAGGCAGCGGCTGAAGCGTGATGGGAGGAGAGGCCGAGTGAGAGGCTGAGGGGGAGAGTCAGCGCAACAGGGAGTCAGCTGAGTGTACCTGATGGCCGCGCTTCGAGAATCGGATGGCCACTTCCTCTGGGACTTTCCGATTTTCCTTTTTCCTAACCGCCCCGTCCCCACCCCAAGTAATGAATCACCCACCCTTTGCTACATGAGGTGGATTCAATCTGGTGGTGTTTATCTTTGCTCTGATAGCTGGCCTATTTGTCCTTTATCTGTAGGGTGACTTGAATACTCTGCATCCCCGATGGCGTTATCCTCCTCTCGTGGGACTCAGGGTGTGGTGAAGGCGGTTGGATAATGGCTACTGTGATGGATGAGTGGGCAACTTTGAACACAGCCCAGGTGTTAACTGCTGTGTACCTGAACTCCCTCGCCTAAGCAGCCCGTTTCTCCTTCGTACCCCCACCCTCGCCCTCTACTTCTGTTTAGTTTACTGCTCTACAAGTATTTTTACCCTCTGAGCCACCAGGAAAGCCCAAGAATACTGAAGTGAGTAGCTTATCCCTTCTCCAGTAGATCTTTCCGACCCAGGAATCGAACCGGGTCTCCTGCATTTCCGGCGGCTTTACCTGCTCAGCTACCAGGGAAGCCTTCTTCTTTTAAGCCAACACAGGGATATTATTTAATGTGGCATATGTTTTAAGAGCCAAATGAATCTTTAAAGATGGCATTTGGGTGGTGAGGCAGGAGTACCCAAGGCTCCTGATGATGGGGTAGGCACAGAGCCCTGTTTCCTATATAAATAGCTTGTGGGGAAAAACAAAACCTTTTCCACTGGCTTCTCTAGAAGAGATGAGGCATCTGGAGTGACTTAAGAATGGAGTGGGGAAAAACCCAGTTGTTGAGGCTGAGGACACAAGGATAGGGAAATAAAGAGAACACGCTCTGTGAATTCAGAAGATTCCCAACTGGAGCACATTGGCTGTGTGTGTGCGTGTGGGACGTGGAGGTTATCGATGGGGGAAATTTGATATTCAAAGTTTAGCTGGGCCCCAAGAAGAATATGATGACACCATTGTGAGCAAAGGTCATAAATGGGAAGTCAGGCTACCCTTTACAGAAAGGAGAACACAGAAGGCCTTCAAAAATGACTGAGATTAAGGGACTGAATGGAAGGAAATCAGGTTGAGAAGCACTGGTGATGGAACTGAATTGGCCTGGGAAGGGTGACCTCGCCGAAGGTTGGATGACTAAGGATGATGGGGTTGCATCACATTTCCTCTCCTTCCCCTCAAAGCTCTTTGGATTTCCTCTGAAGCTACACATTTGCCCAATTTCTCATGTCTAGTTAAGGCAAGGAGAAAGGGTAAAAGCTGGTTAAAGATGATAACTTAAAGCAAGAAAGATCTTGCCTGTTCATGTAGAGTGAGAAAAAAACAAAACAAAACCCTGCAATGTCATTAAGAGGTCTGGAGCCTGATCCTATGTTAAGGCCATTTGGGCTTTTCCTTTGATCTGTGCTCCTACTTTTTTTTTTTCTTTTCCTTCATTCTGCACAGCGCCCCCTTCCCTGCCACCACTCCCACCCCTGCCCCTTTCCTAACAGGTTTCTTAGTACATGCTATGTATTGTTAATGAAATCAGAAAGGTAACTCAAGAGGTTGGCATTCAAAACCCTTAACAATTCAGTGCTTACCTACCTCTGTTCTCCACTGGACCTGGGTCACCTCATATTACCTATCCATTCTTGCAGCAAACAGCTCCCTAGTCTGAGATGCAGCATTCTTCCACCTGTGCATCTCCATCAAGTTGAACTCCATGCCTGTTGGGCATCCCTGCCCTGCCCTGATTATTGTCTCCAAATTCTCACCCAGTTGGTGCAGAAGTCTTATAGAAGTCTTCCTAGACCTCCCAGTCAGAATCCGTCTTATCCCCATTGTACTCTGCATCCTCTGAAGGATACCCATCTCTGGTCTGCCTTGTGAAAGTTAGGTGTTCTCCTTCTCCTCTTCAGAAAGTAAATCCCTGAGGGCAATGGCTCTGTACCCTATACTTTAAACCTAACAAGTGCACAGAGGATGCTATTTGAAAAACATGACTAAAGGAAGGAATGAGTGAAAGAACTGAAAGAATACATATGTCTTAATTTATCTCTTTCTGTGAAAAGGAGGATGAAGCGTTTTTAAAGACCTGTAAGGATTCATTGCAGATGTGACTCTAAAGCATCTAGACTTTTTTGTTTTGTTCCTGCCTTCAGTTCAGTTCAGTCGCTCAGTCGTGTCCAACTCTTTGCGACCCCATGAACCACAGCACGCCAGGCCTCCCTGTCCATCACCAACTCCCGGAGTTCACTCAAACTCATGTGCATCGAGTCGGTGATGCCATCCAGCCATCTCATTCTCTGTCGTCCCCGTCTCCTCCTGCCCCCAATCCCTCCCAGCATCAGAGTCTTTTCCAGTGAGTCAACTCTTCACATGAGGTGGCCAAAGTATTGGAGTTTCAGCTTTAGCATCAGTCCTTCCAATGATCACCCAGGATTGATCTCCTCTAGAATGGACTTGTTGGATCTCCTCGCAGTCCAAGGGACTCTCAAGAGTCTTCTCCAACACCACAGTTCAAAAGCATCAGTTCAAAAGCTTTCTTCCCAGTCCAACTCTCACATCCATACATGACCACAGGAAAAACCATAGCCCTGACTAGACGGACCTTGGTTGGCAAAGTAATGTCTCTGCTTTTCAATATGCTGTCTAGGTTGGTCATAACTTTTCTTCCAAGAAGTAAGTGTCTTTTAATTTCATGGCTGCAACTCTAAATGGATCTGTTACAGTATCTAGTACAAAGACACTCATTAAAAGTTGTTGAATAGGGTCTTTGCTAGCCTAAATTTTTAAACTCTATAGGCAGAATATAGAATGGATTAATCCCAAGGGGATAACCGATGACTTTTGCCATGTTCTTGGAGGTGATATTTTCTTCTCAGTTGGAAAGTTCAGTGTGCTTCCTAGAAAGTAGTACTTCAAAGATCATCCTGCTATTTGCAACTAAGCCAATGACTCCCGTGACATTGCTTTGACTTTTATAGCCCAAGCAGTCTACTAGGATTAAAATGTGGCATATAGAAGTTCAAGACAAATCAGACTTTCAAACATTCCTTAAAGACATTGCAATTTTGTAGTTGCTCATTTATCTCTAACTGGAAAGTTTTTATGCTTTTTTTTTTTTTTTAATGTGATGACAAGAGTTTCCGTATATTGAACATTTATGTATCAGCTATTGTTGTTTAGTTGCTAAGTCATGTCTGACTCTGCTTCCCCACGGACTGCAGTCTGCTGGGATTTCCCAGGCAAGAATCCCGGAGTGGGCATTTATTTTTCTAAGGGGTCTTTCTGACCCAGGGATTGAACCTACATCTCCTGCTTGGCAGGCGAATTCTTTACCACTGAGCCACCTGTCTTTTAAGCTTTTTTTTTTTTAACGTGATGAATGAGTTACTGTATATTGGACCTCTGTGTATCAGCTGTTAAACTAGAGAATTTCTATGCATTGTCTTAATCTGATGATTTACATATTACAGTCATCTCTGTTCTAAAACAGAGGAAACTGGGTCTTAGAGAGAATTTAGGGATCTTGCTTGGAGTCCCAGATGCTGGACTTTAGGAATTTAGGTATGTTTTCAAAACGGGTGTGTCTTTGTTTTCCCTGGGAGAAAACTGCTGGATCTATGTTCTTCCTCTGAAGTTCTTCACTTTAAAGATTTCCTTCCTGGAATATTGTTGGGCTTCTAAATGCATCCTAATGGATCTTCTGTGAGAGGCCCGGGTTTTTCCTACGTTTATTATTTTTATGCCCTCGTAATCCCATGGCCATCATTTGGAAAGACCAGGTTCAGAATCCATAATAAGATCTTTGGGCGCAGAACTGTTTCCCTGGAATTCTTTCTCCTTTTCTCCCAGCCTATTATCTGAATTCTTTCTGTCTTCCCTTCAGGCCAAGTCTCACCCTTTCCCCCTTCTGTAGCTTTTCTTGACCGCTCCAGGCCTCATTCAGGCTCTCCTCTAACCTTTGGCATTGCCTGAAATACCTGAGGCTCAGTGTCTTCTTGATGAATGTAGACTTGAATGAGCCCCCACCTTGTGCTGGAATATTTGCATATTCTCTGCTCAAGGCAGGTGTCCAGAACACAACCTGGCATATGGTGGACTTTCAGGAATTGTGAGTTGGTAATGAATCTGGTCCCATCACTTCATGGGAAATAGATGGAGAAACAGTGGAAGCAGTGTCAGACTTTATTTTTTTGGGCTCCAAAATCACTGCGGATGCTGATTGCAGCCATGAAATTAAAAGACGCTTACTCCTTGGAAGGAAAGTTATGACCAACCTAGATAGCATATTAAAAAGCAGAGACATTACTTTGCCAACAAAGGTCCATCTAGTCAAGGCTATGGTTTTTCCAGTGGTCATGTATGGATGTGAGAGTTGGACTGTGAAGAAAGCTGATCGCCGAAGAATTGATGCTTTTGAACTGTGGTGCTAGAGAAGACTCTTGAGAGTCCCTTGGACTGCAAGGAGATCCAACCAGTCCATTCTAGAGGAGATCAATCCTGGGTGTTCATTGGAAGGACTGATGCTGAAGCTGAAACTCCAATACTTTGGCCACCTCATGCGACGAGTTGACTCACTGGAAAAGACTCTGATGCTGGGAGGGATTGGGGGCGGGAGGAGACGGGGATGACAGAGAATGAGATGGCTGGATGGCATCACCGACTCGATGGACATGAGTTTGAGTGAACTCTGGGAGTTGGTGATGGACAGGGAGGCCTGGCGTGCTGTGATTCATGGGTTCGCAAAGAGTCGGACACTACTGAGAGACTGAACTGAACTGAATGAATTGGTAATGACTCAAAATGCAAAAGTGTAGGCATGAAACATTATTTGCATGTTGCCAGTTTGTAAGAGAGAGATTGGAGGGTCATTTTCTTAGTTATTATAATTTTCATCCTTTTCACCAGTTGGCCTGAAAAATTAAGTACCCTCTGGAAATAAGTGAGAGCAGATCTGGGTGTTGCTCAGTTATATGAACTTGATCAGTGCTAAACAATGATGGTGTTTTATTGATGTTGGGTAGATAGGCTTCTCTAGTGGCTCAGCTGGTAAAGAATCTGCCCACAATGTGGGAGACCTGGCTTCGGTCCCTGGGTTGGGAAGATCCCCTGGAGAAGGGAATGGCTACCCACTCCAATATTCTGGCTTGGAGAATTCCATGGACTGCAGTCCATGAGGTTGCAAAGAGTCAGACCTGACTGAGCGACTTTGAATTCACAGCATGGGTGGGGTCACAGCTTCAGTACCTTCCTCCTTGCTGTCATGCACACCTTCTGCCTTGTCTCCTGGGAGAGGCCTTTATGGTGCTCATCAGAGAAAACTGGAGGGGTTTCCCTGCTGCTGCAGATACGGGGGGAAAAAAAGGCTGGGATGAGGAAGGAAGATAGTTCCTTCTGTTTTTACCTCTGAGAAGAGTAGCATGGTTTGTATGGGGTATGGAATTGGGTTTTATTGCATCATGTATTAACGGGGATGTTATAAAGATCAGCAGCTGCTCCTCTGTGGGTAAAGAGGCTTTGCCACAAGACTGAACCCATCTCCTGAGGCTGACCGAGCCTTCTTTTCCCTGACCTCAAGGCCCCACAGTGCTGTGGATGCCTTGGTATAAACACAGTGTGTGTGGGTGGTTAAAAGCACATCAGTCATTTTAAATGAGGATAGGGCACTTCTTGGGTTTCCCAGGTGGCGCTAGTGGTAAAGAACTCACCTGCTAATGCAGGAGACCAGAGACTCGGGTTCAGTCCCTGAGTCAGGGAGATCCCCTGGAGGAGGGCATGGCAACCCACTCCAGTAGTCTTGGCTGGAGAATCCCATGGACAGAGGAGTCTGGCCGGCTACAGTCCACAGGGTCACAAGGAGTCGGGCACAACTGAAGCAACTTTGCATGTACAGTTCTTGGGGTCCCTGCACTTGTTCAGCAAGTGATGCACCAAACATCCAGAGGCTGGCAACACTGTTCCAGTCAGATGTGTGGAGCACTACCTGCAATTCTCTGGTTTCCCCTTCCTGCAGAGGTCTTGTGCACACAGCTCTAATTTGCTAAAATGTGTGTAAAGGGGAAAAGAGCCTCCATTCATTCAGAGAGGCATTTGAGATATATTGTCTCCCGAGAAATTTGTCAGCATCTTACCCAGACTTACAAAACAAGAACCATTCTTTGGATTTTATTAATAAGAAATGTATCACTTTGGTCTCAGTGTCCTGCCTATTCAGGAGGTTAGCTCATCTCTGATGCTTGATCATGCTTAAACAGGGCACTCTGGGAAGAACACCTTTCCAGTTATGTAACTTTTCTCCCCACAGGTAAGAACCTTGGTGAATTTCAAAGAATCTCTTAAGGAAAAAAAAAAAAAAAATCCCTCATGCAGGTATTGACAATGATTTCTGGTAGCAGTAAGTAGTTTTGAAAGCAGTGGGTTTTAGAAATTATTTCAAATGAATGTAGTCTCCACAAGGCAGAACTTAGTATAATAGGTAGAACATGGTTCATGTTAAAAAAAAAAAAATTCTCGATGAGTGGATGTATTACACTTTAAAACATTTCACTTTGATGCTTTCCTAATATGATGGCACTGCCAATGTTTTATAATGAGTTATGGCAAAGGGTATAGCTTATGTGTGATATTAGATGGGGAAAGGACCTTTTTTGTGTATGTACATATAAATTTTTAAAAAAATAGATTTTATTTTTTTAATTTTTAAAATTATTTTTAAAATATTTATTTATTTGGCTGTGTTGGATCTTAGCCACAGCAAATAGAATCTTTGATGTTGTCAGGGGAGATCTTTCCTTGTGGGGCACAGACTCTCTAGCTGTGTCTTGTGGGATCCAGAGCACTTGAGCTTCAGTAGTTGTGGCACCCAGGCTTAGTTGCTCCATGGACTGAACTGTGTCCCGTGTATTACATAGTGGATTCTTAGTCACTGGGCCACCAGGGAAGTCCCTTAGACTTTATTTTTTAGAGCCCTTTTAGGCACACAGCAGTATTTTGTTTTAAATTTTATTTATTTATTTTTGGCTGTGCTGGGCCTTCGTTGCTGCATGGGTTTTCTCTAGTTGTGGTGATTGGGGGCCTACTCTTGCAGTGTATGGACTTATTGCTGTGGCTTCCCTTATTGTGGAGCACGGGCTCTAGGGGGCATGGCCTTCAGTAGCTGCAGTTCCTGGGTCCTAGAGCACAGGCTCAATTGTGCACACTGACTTAGTTGCTCTGTGGCATGTGGGGTCTTCCCGGACCAGAGATGGAACGGGCGGTCCTGCACCAGCAGGTAGATTCTTTACCACTGAGCCACCAGGAAATCCCGCACAACTGTACTGAGCAGAAAGCACAGAGAGTTCCCATATGCTCTCTGTGTCTTTTCATGATTTGATAGCTCATTTCTTTTTAACTCTGAATAATATCATTTGAATGTACCACAGCTTATCCATTCACCTACTCGGACATCTCGGTTGCTTCTAAGTTTTGGCAGTTATGAATAAAGCTCCCATAAACTTCCATTCGTGGAGATGTACGTTTTCAACTTATTTGCATAAATAGCCAGGCATACAGTTGCTGGATTTCACCGATGCAATGGACATGAACTTGAGCAAACTGTGGGAGATGGTGAGGGACAGAGAGGCCTCTCCTGCAGTCCCTGGGGTCACAGAGAGTCGGACACGACTGGGCGACTGAACAAAACATAACAGGCTTCGTTTTCTAAGAAATTGACAGATTCTCTTCAGAGTGACTGTGTCATTTGCGTTTTTTGTCAGCCGTGAATAAGAGTCCCTCTTCTTACACATCCTCACCAGTATGTAGTGTGGTCAATGTTTTGCCTGTTTTGCTATTCTAATAGGTTGTTGTTGTTCAGTCGCTCAGTCATGTCTGACTCTTTACAACCTTGTGAACTGCAGCAGGCCAGGTCTCCCTGTATCTCACCGTCTCCCGGAGCTTGCTCAAAAAGTCCATTGAGTTGGTGCCATCCAACCATCTTGTCCTCTGTCATCCCCTTCTTCTCCTGCCTTCAATCTTTCCCAGCATCAAGGTCTTTTCCAATGACTCATTTCTTCCCATCAGGTGGCCAAAGTATTGGAGCTTCAGCTTCAGCATCAGTCCTTCCAATGAATATTCAGGGTTGATTTCCTTTACGATTGACTGGTTTGATCTCCTTGCAGTCCAAGGGACTCTACCAAGGTATGTAGTGGTGTATCATTAATTTACAGTTCCATAGTGACACAAGAACCCGTGCCCCCTGCCTTGGAAGTATGGAGTCTTAACCACTGGACCACCAGGGAAATCCCTGCCTATTTTAAAATTAAGTTACTCATTTTCTTACTGTTAAGTTTTAAGAATTCTCTGTATATTTTGGATAACAGTCCTTTATCAGATGTGTGTTGTGCAGATATTTTCTCCCAGCTTAGGTTCTCATTCTCTTGATATAGTTTCATATATATGAACTTTTCTTATCTTTTTCTTTTTGAGAAGTGTACCAGATCTGTTTTAATATAAAACAGGTTTACCCCAGAAATGAAGACAGATAGTGTGAAAGAAACTTGAAGAAATGCTCCCCTACTTAAAAAAAACAAAATTATTTATTTCATTTATTTTTGGCTGTGCTAAGTCTTCTTTGCTGCATATGGGCTTTCTGTAGTTGCAGCTAGTAGGGGCTACTCTCCAGCTGTGGTGATCAGGTTTCTCATTGTGGAGCACAGGCTCTAGGTGCATGGGCTCAGGAGCTGTGGCTCCCAGGCTCTAGACCACAGGCCTAGTAGTTGTGGCCCACCAGCTTAGTTGCCTTCAGGCATGGGAAGTCGACAGGGATTGAACCTGTGTCTCCTGCATTGGTGAGTGCATTCTTGACCACTGGACCACCAGGGAAGTCCCCTACTGTTTTTTTTTTTTTTTAAATAAGGTAAATGCCAATTAAATTTAACCAGACTGTGGCCACAGCCTTTAATTAGCTTGGGGGCAGTTACTAGAGGAACGCCTTTTATTTCTGTTTCCCCATTCCCTTGTAGGTACTTGTGTTTGTTGATTGAATTAGTGGCTTAGTAAATATTTCTGGTCACCTACTTCCTAAGTGGCACATACCCATTTAAAAAACTTCTTTAAGAGCCTATATTTGTCTCATAGCTTAATTATGGTCCCTTAGGAAAGGGTTTCTGTAGGCTGATGGCTATAAGAGAAATCAAGATGTGCAGATCCTTCCTGTCAGAACCAGCAAACAAAAAACCCATGAAAACTGCTGGAAAATAAACTTTGGTCTGAGTAGACTCTCTAATAATAAATATTGAATACTGATTTCTCCTGTATTTGTGCTTCCTGTTGCCCTCTCCTCCCAAGCAACTTTTTATTTAGTCTCCTGACTACTTTGTAAAAGTTGAATGTTGATCTTTTTTCATCCTCATTTAATTTCTGTTGGTTCTAGTCCTGTCTTTCCTGCAGGGATGGGAGAGAAGCAGTTGTCCTGTTTGACTAGGAGAGCCCAGGAACATTTCCACCATGGATCCAGACACAGCTCTGGGCCACCTCTTCCTTGCACCACCGAGTTGCGTGCTAAAGCCTTGGAGAGGAGGCAGGACACGCACAAGACTATTTGATGCCAACAAGGGCTGTTGTCATTTGGCCATGGGACTCGGGACTCTCTTTCGAGAAGGTTCTAACTTTTGAAGCGAATCACCACTATCATATCTACCTGTGTAGCAGGATAATTAAGCATGCTTGGCTCCTGGTGCTGACAGGTTATTGGATCTGGTTAGGAGAGCTAGCTTGTCTCCAGGGCTCTCTGCCTGACATGATCTTGGCCAGATCACTAGATTTCCTGGTCCTATTAGTCCTTCATTTTGAGACTGAGGAAGGAAATAATTAGCCCTAACTTTATCCACTTAAAGAACTATATGATAGTTTGGGAATTACAGATGTAATATAACATATACAGAATGAATGTATATATTCTAATATATATAGAATGAACAAACAAAAAGATCCTACTGTATAACACAGAGAACTATATACAGTATCCTGTAGAAAACCATAGTGGAAAAGAATTTGAAAAATAATGTATGTGTAATATATGGTGTGTATATATACATACATATATATACATGTGTATTATATATATATATATATATATGCGTGCATGCTAAGTTGCTTCATTCGTGTCTGATTCTTTGTAACCCTATGGATTGTAGCCCCCCAGGCTCCTCTGTCCATGGGATTCTCTAAGCAAGAATACTGGAGTGAATCTCCTCCAGGGATCTTCCCAACCCAGGGATCAAACCTGGATTTCTTATGTCTCTCCTGCATTGGCAGGCAGATTCTTTACCTCTATTCCCACTATATATGGGAAGCCTTATATATATATATAAAGTGAGTCACTATGCTGTACAACAGAAATTGATACAACATTGTAAATCAACTATACCTCAATACAATTCATTCGTGTATTGAAGAACTATTTGAAGGCTCATTTTGTGGGGAATCATGAAATTGCATAAAGCAATATGTTCCCATCAGGACTTACAGTTGGGAGGTGGGAGGGAGGGAGAGAGGGCAAACAATAAGGTACAACTTACAACTATGATTATATTTTTAAAACTAACATTCAGTTCAGTTCAGTCACTCAGTCATGTCCAACTCTTTGCACTCCACGGACTGCAGCATGCCAGACTTCCCTATCTATCACCAACTCCCAGAGCTTGCTTAAACTCATGATGCTGTCCAACCATCTCATCATCTGTCATCCCTTTCTCCTCCTACCTTCAATCCTTCCCGGCATCAGAATCTTTTCTGATGAGTCATTTCTTTGCATTAGCTTCAGCATCAGTCCTTCCAATGAATATTCAGGACTGATTTCCTTTAGGATTGACTGGTTTGATATCCTTGCTGTCCAAGGGACTCTCAAAAGTTGGGCAGAATGAAATAAGGAAGAGTACCCTAAAGAATCATATTCAAAGTGAGATAATAATAATTATCCTTGAGCATTTAACACTAAGCTGATTGATAAGGTAGACCCCAGTTGTTTCTCTCATTTTGTAGATGAAAAAGCCCAGCTCAAAGAGATTGAGCTAGAGACTGAATTCACACAGGTGTTCTGGCTCCAGAATCTGAGCTTTCATTTGTGTATACATATATCTCTTCTCCCTTGGACCTCCCTCCCCATAACCCCTTCCCACCACTGTAGGTCATCCCAGAGCACCATCTGAGCTTTTAACCGCTACCGGTATTGCTTCCCACTAGAAAAGGAGAGACTTGTTTCTTGAGAGAGAACAGCACAGTGAGAGAGGAGAAACACAAGGTGACTTTTGGGAGGCTTGAATCATGCCTTTTTGGCTGAGATTAGCTGGCAGAAGTCAGGGAGAGGTTAGAGCTTTCAGCTACATTGTCGAGGGCTTGGAGTTTGCACTTCTCTGCTTCTCTGGATAGAATGGCAAAGTCAGAGGTTTCTGAGCAGGTGAATGGCGAATGGTAAATGGAGTGGCAACTATGTTTTAAGATGCATCTGGAAGCATCTACTACAGTAATAAGGGAAAATAGAGGAGAGAACTGAAAAGGAAGGACTTGGCAGCTGATTGGATTGAAAGGAGTGAGGGGAGGGGCCAAAGTTGACTCCAGGGTTTTAAACCTGATGAGTAAGAACAAAGACGCTTTTAACAGAAATGGGCAGCTGATTTGTAACAGAGATTTGGAAGGAGAACTAATGTTTTTCAATATGACTAGAGCCAGATCCTTTCCAAATGGAAATTCCCTTCGAGTTTTCAACAACTTTTCAAGGGAACTTGTTGCTCTCATTGTATAGATGAGCAAAATAAGACTCAATTTGGTGAATAGCCATCCTAGGATCACAGAGTGTATAAGTGACAAACTTCTGTTTGCAGCCAGATCTGTTGATGCCGTTACCTGTGCTTTCCTTCCTGTTTGGACTGCCCATTCCCACCCCACCCCCCGCCCCGGCCCCATGTCCTGAGTCCCATGTGACATACAGGGCAGCCCTTCAGTACAGAAGGGACATTGAAGCTCCTCAGCTTGATGCTTGATGCACCATTAGAAATATGGACCTAGAATACAGGTCAGGGGTTGGGGGGAGAGTTTTGTATTCATGGGGTCTCTGGACAGAGGAGGTATTTACTGAAAACTAGGGGAAGTTTGAGTGCACTCCGGGAGTTGGTGATGGACAGGCGTGCTGTGATTCATGGGGTAGCAAAGAGTCGGACACAACTGAGTAACCTGAACTGAACTGAGGGGAAGGGGTAACATGATTGAGAGGAGAGGGAGAAGAAAATGTAAACAGAAACATGGGAGGTTGACCTATTGGGAGATAAGAAGAGAAGCAGGGTGCTGAGGGAAGTGGCGAAGCCTAGAACAGTGGATGCTAAGGAATGAGAGAATTTCAAGGACAGCATCTCAACAGGATTTCTGTAGTCATTTATTGCATCTCGATTATGTATGTCCAGCACGTTCCAGTGTTGATGGTGAGATCATAGAAGAGACTGAATATTGGATTGGAAGATGGAAAATTATAGCTGATACTGATGTGAGCCAGACTCAGTGTTAGCAATGACTGTGATCCACTGAGATGGTACATACCTGGGAAGACCATGGTTCACTAGGAAACTGATGTGTGTGGTGATGAGGTTAGAACTGATCGGGGCTCACTGACCCCAGCCCTGCTTTTCCCAGTAGCTTGTAAGACCTGTTGGCTCTGCGGAAGGAAATGTAATATTGTTTGATAACTGGCTTTAAGCATTTAAAAAATGAAAAGGAAGGAAAGTCTCTGCAGAAGAAAAAGTCTCTCCTTTCAATGAAAGGGTTTCATTCATAGTTTGAATTTTTAAGAGTCTTTAAAAAAGATTTTTAATTGCATGATGGAAATACTCTATTAAGATACTCTTTTAAAATTTTAACTTAATTTTTTTGGCTTTTGGCCACACTGTGTGGCACGTGGGATGGTTTCTGGACCAGGAATTGACCTCTGGCCTCTGCAGTGAAAGTGCTGGATCCTTGCCACAAGGCCACAGGGAACTCCCTAAAATTCTTTGAAAATGACTTAGTACCAGTTGTTTAGGTTGATGCTCCATAGGTATTCTTTTCTCTCCAGCGGTCTCTCTGTCTTTGATGATGACTTATTTTTCAAATGCTGTACCAAAGACAGAAGGATTCATTGTTTACTGTAACACTCCCATTAAGTCAATGTTAATTCAGAACGACTGCTTTTTTCTGGGCAACAAGATGTCTCTTTTCTCTGAGAAAGACAGTAGGTAATCCAAAATCTGTTAATTCGGAGATAATTTCTGAGGATCACATGAATTTAAGTTTGAAGAATATCTTTTATGTTTTTTAGAGGAGAGCTGTTTAAAATCAATATGGGGGGGGGGGGTGTGGGAAGCAAGAGTCCAGAAGAGAACAAGAAAAATAGGAAGAAAGAAGGTAGTGTCAATGAATGCTGTCAGCAAAGCCCGAGCACTAAACCCATGAATATGACAGAGTTGGTTGGGAGGGTCTGGTGCAGGGGAGATGGTACTTAAAAGGAATTGGGTACCCTGAGTGGTAGTCCCAATTCTGTCACCAACTCCCTGTGTTTGTGAATTCAGACAAGGCATTTATCTTCTCTGGTCCTCATTTTCCTTATCTGTAAAATGGTGGATCCTTTAAAGAAATGTTCAACAAAAACACATGAGATTCTCTCATCTGTGGATGGAGTCTCTTCCCTTAGCTTATGGTTGGCTTGCTCCTGCCACCTGGCTCACGTCAGAACCACCTCCACACACAGAATGCAGAGCTATTAAAACAAGCAAAAAGATAATGATGGAAAAGAGGGTGAGTCTGCGAAACTGTATTTGTAGTCATGGACCATACTGGATGAGTATCGGTGGGTGGTACCCTTCCTTCACGGTTCTTTCATGTGACCCGGGCTCTTTGTACTGAGGAGTTTGAGTTTATCCCAGAACTCCCTTCTTCATATGGCTCTTTCCATGTTATTATGTATTTGCAGGCAGGATGACTTTGCGAACACTCTGATGATTTGTTAGGAATGAGTTGGTGACTTTGGCCAGATTTTAATTCGTTTTCTGTTGAGAAGAGAAGGATTAACTAACAAAGCGTTTTGTGTCCTGGGTAGGTTATGGCTTGATTAATGTGCTCTGACTCACTGCCCAAATAAGCTGCTGATGGGAGCCATAAACCCAGGGTCAAACTTGTATAAATTAGCCACATCCTAGAGAGGCAGTGTGTTAGAGGCTGGAAGAGCAATTTAACATCCTCTCAGTGCACCTGCCACATAGCACAAGCGATCAGGACATGAAAAGCAGATGAACTACCGATGCCAAGTCGCCAGCCTGAGTATTTCAGCCAAGCACCATAGGCAGTGCTAGGCTGAGTAGAAAGGGATTCAGTTCAGTTCAGTTCAGTCGCTCAGTTGTGTCCGACTCTTTGCGACCCCATGAACCACAGCACGCCAGGCCTCCCTGTCCATCACCAACTCCCAGAGTTCACTCAAACTCATGACCACCGAGTCGGTGATGCCATCCAGCCATCTCATTCTCTGTCGTCCCCTTCTCCTCCTGCCCCAATCCCTCCCAGCATCAGAGTCTTTTCCAGTGAGTCAACTCTTCATATGAGGTGGCCAAAGTATTGAAGCATCAGTCCTTCCAATGAACACCCAGGACTGATCTCCTTTAGAATGGATTAGAACACAAGTTGAGATGCCAGGGATTTAGGCTCCTATCTGCGCTCAACTGGTGCATTCATGGGTAAATCACTTACCCTTTCTGGGTCCCTCTTGCCTGACTCATCTGTCATATAGGATGCTAGACTAAACCAGGGCTTCCCTGGTAGCTCAGCTGGTAAAGAATCCACCCTCAATGTGAGAGACCTGGGTTCTATCCCTGGGTTGGGAAGATCCCCTGGAGGAGGGCACGGCAACCCACTCCAGTATTCTTGCCTGGAGATTCCCATGGACAGAGGAGCCTGGTGGGCTACAGTCCATGGGGTTGCAAAGAGTCGCACACGACTGAATGACTAAGCACACACACAGACTAAACCAGCAAGTTGGATCAAGCAAGTTGCATTTGCCATGTCCCTCATTCTGCTCCATCCTTTTTGAAACTTACTGATGTTTTTGTTTGTGCTAAGGCCTGATTTGGGGTTTACTGTCACTATCATCTCCACCTGCCCACCAAAAGATCTTGTGGCATAGTGAAACTGCTGTTATTCCCCTTACCCAAAACTGCTCTGGATGTTTTCTGAAATGATAGGAATGCATCATGAATCCTCTTAGTTGAGGTTTATATCAGGGATTTTGCTTTGTTTTTGTGTCCTGTATCCTTTCAGAGCCTGAGGGAAAGCTATGGGCTTTATCATCAAAGAAAGGTTCTGCAGACACATTCATGTAAGGTATCCAGAGTTCATGGACTCTCAGGGCCCTCAGGCGAAGAACCCTGTCCAAAGAAAAATACCATTATTCTGTTTACAAGCTTGTTTAGGACTACTGCTCTCTCCAGGAAATGCCAGGAGCTGGAGGTAAAAGGACATAAGGAACCGAAACAGCCTGGGCCTGATGATTGACTTAGGAACTGTGATGTTCAAGCTATGAGGGGGCCCTGGACACCCTGACCTCCTTCTTGAGACAGATGCCCCCCTGCTTGGATGAAAGTGGTGTTTTGTCATTGGGTCCATGCGCCACAGACTTACCGTGTACTCTTGGTTAAGATGGAAACTATCTGCAAGCCTTTAGTTTCCAACATGAAGTGGGAACATGATCTCTTCTAGCTGTTCTCTTTGTAATGTGGTATCTCGAGTATATTTGGATGGCATCCTTTGTGTTTCCCTGAGAAGGACACAACTTAAAAGTCCTCAGTTTGGGCTACTAAAGCAATTCTGTTCCTGCCAGGGTGCATCTCATGGAGATAACATTTTCATAAATCACTAGTATGTTAGCTTCCTTTTCATCTACACACATTTTTTTTTTAATCCCCTTAGAATAGTGGTCCCCAACCTTTTTTGGCACCAGGGACCAGCTTTATGGGAGACAATTTTTCCATGGACCCAGGCAGTGTGGGGTTGGGAGGGGTGGGGGAAGGATGGTTTCAGGATGATGCAAGTGTATTACATTTATTATGCATTTTATTTCTATTACTATTACTCTGCTCCACCTCAGATCATCAGGTATTAGATCCCAGAAGTTGGAGACACATGCCTTAGGAGATCATTCTGGAGATGACCAGTTATTGATGTACTTCATCTGTTGGACCGTTGAATCGGTTTGTCGACTTGACTTTACTGGGATAAAGTGTTCCTCTACCAGAGCTGTCACAGCCAGGGCTCCCAGCCAGGTTTATTTTCTCTATTCCCATGCACGACCACCCCACCCCCACTTTTGGCCTCACCACTTGGTCTGTGGGATTTTAGTTCCCCAACTGGGGATTGAACTCAGGACCTTGGCAGTAAGACTGCAGAGTCCTAACCACTGGACTGCCAGGGATTTCCCTCCTCTTCCCTCTTGAGTGCAGAGTGGCTGAACTAACTAATGGTGGAAATAAACAAGCACTGGCTGTGGTGTTAAGAACCCCCTCTTTGAGTTCTTGGGAAAAATGCAAGTAGATGAAAGCAGGAACAGTTTTCTGATTCTATTTTGTACGTAACAGCTGTTCCTCTACTTCATAAATAGGAAAAAAAAAGAGAGATTCAAACTCATGAAACTTAAATTTCTTTCATCTTTTTCCCTACTGCCTCTCCTCTCAGTACCCATGAGCTCTATTCAGTATTAGGTGTCGTAATCACTCCTGATTTGGCACACTTTGTAAAACACAGACTAATCCTTTTGTGGAAGTTACTGACATTTTATTATGGTCTGCTCAGAATGTAAATAGATACATGCATGTGTGCTGTCACTTCAGTCGTGTCTAACCCCAGGCTCCTCTGTCCATGGGATTCTGCAGGCAAGAATACTGGAGTGGGCTGCTGTACCTTCCTCCAGGGGATCTTCCTGACTCAGGGATTGAACCTGCATCTCTTATGTTTCCTGCAGTGGCAGGCAGGTTCTTTACCACTAGTGTCACCTGGGAAGCCCTAAATAAATATGAGCAACCTTAAATTTCAGAAAAAAAAGATTTATGCTTTCTGTTTTTAAACTTTATTAGTAAGTTTTCTCGGAGAAGGCAATGGCAAGCCACTCCAGTACTCTTGCCTAGAAAATCCCATGGATGGAGGAGCCTGGTAGGCTGCAGTCCGTGGGGTCGCTAAGGGTCGGACACGACTGAGCGACTTCACTTTCACTTTTCACTTTCCACTTTCACACATTGGAGAAGGAAATGACAACCCACTCCAGTGTTCTTGCCTGGAGAATCCCAGGGAAGGGGGAGCCTGGTGGGCTTCCGTCTATGGGGTCACACAGAGTCGGACACGACTGAAGTGACTTAGCAGTAGCAGAATGCAGAAGTAAAATCAGATCTACTACCACCTAGCTTCAACAGAGATCAGTGTATGCCCATCTTATTTCATCTGTATATACTCGCCTCTGTCCTGGAATTCCAGACGTATCACTTCAAATAAAGCAAATTCCAGACATAGCATTTCACCTGTAAATATTTTCTTATGTATTTCTTAAAAACACAAGAGTAATTCCTCAGTATCAAATAACTAACCCTCATTCATAAGTCCACAATTGTTTTATACTTTGTTTTTGTACTTTGTTTATTTGGGATACAAATAAGGTCTATACATTGAGGTTGGGTGATACATTTCAAGTGTTTTAACTTGTATGTTTTTCTCCTTTTTTATTTTGCTATTTTTGTTACCTCTTTTTGTTGTTGTTACCACTTTTGAAGAAACTGGATTGTGTCTTAAATTTTTCTATGATATTGGTTTTGCTGATACTGTTATTTTTGAGGAAATAAGAGTAACACAAGTAAGTGAATTTTTAAAAGGTGTAGTTAAGTGTTTGTAAATGTTTCACCTTATGCTGAAAGCAGTCTAGCTAAGGAGTTTAAAATTTTATTAGGCAGAAACACTGCAGGATTAGGTGACATCACTACCATTTTTGTTCTTGCTTTCTCTTCATTGGAAGACACCTTGGTAGGTTATATGGAGAGGTGTCACCCGCTGCTGAAGTGAACTGGGCTGAAACATGCCAGCCATTGTTCGTCAGTGACGCCAAATGGTTATTTTAGGCAGATAATTGGAAGGGCTGTTTTTCCTGTTGACTTTGCAGTGGGATATTAGGTGATTGAATGTGTGCCTCAAACCTTTTGGTCCCAACATTCTTCTCTCCCTATTCACTGTGATGAACATTCTCTTGATGGCTGTTCATTCCAGTGGAATATGATCACAGAATAATTTGGGTTGGAAAAGACTTCCTGAGGTCACCTGACCCCATCAAATAACCTTAACAAGGGATTCCAGCCTCAACTCTCCCAGAACAAAGCTGTTTGTTAACAACTCCCATATTCCCCAACCTCCCCGCCATGCATTCTGTGTTCTCCTTTGTCCTTCGGTGAAATAGATCATTAAGTTGCATCTCTTTCTGCTATGGGGGAGGGGTGCCTATACACATACATGTGTCTGCAGATCTTTAATTAAGATTGATGTTGATTCTCCCCCCACTTGCCTTCTACAGTGCATATACCTTGAGACTCCACTCCACTCTCTGTATATAATAATAGTTTTTGTGAAAAATAAGGTGTTTTCATGAGTAAATGTCCACATAGGATGGGATTATTGCAGACTGTGTTTTTTAGCCACGGTGTGATGGTTAATTTTATGCATCAACTTGGCTGGGCCAGCAGGTACACAGATACTTGGTCAAACATTATTCTGGGTGTTTCTGTGACAGAGTGTTTGGATGAGGTTAACCTTTAAGTTGGTAAACTTTGAGGAGTCACATAACTGGGCTTCCCTGGTGTCTCAATGGTAGAAAATTCACCTGCAGTGCAGGAGACATGGGTTTGATCCCTGGGTTGAGAAGATCCCCTGGAGAAGAAAATGGCAATCCACTTCAGTATTCTTGCCTGGAATAATCCTATGGATAGAGGAGCCTGGTGGGCTACAGGCCATGGGCTCACAAAAGAGTCAGATATGACTTAGTGACCAAACAACTACAGCAGCAACAAACTTGGAGGAAAGCAGACTGACCACCGTAATGTGGGTGGGACTCATCCAGTCAGTTAAATAGAGCAAAAATCTGATTCCCCTGAGCAAGGAGGGGCTCTCTAGTAAACAGCTGTCAGTCTGGGACTGCAACATCAGTTCTCCCAAGTCTTGTCTGCTGGCCTACCCTGCGGAGTTTGGAGCTTGCCAGTCTCCATAAGCACACAAGCCAATTCCTTGTAGTAACTCTCTTTCTCTATACACATCCTATTGGTTCTGTCAAACTAGTTCTGACAAATAGTGTGGGAGGAAAAGGCAAGTAAGTATATGCCCCAGATGTATCTGGCTGTTCTCGAAGTGATGTTTTATATTAAAGAGATGGAAAGATCACTGGAGAAGCCATTAGAAAAGTGAGATTCTGGCTGTAACTTTGCTAGCAAACCGTCTTTCAGTCTCTGATCTGGTCTCTTTCCTCTCTGAGCCTCTATTTCCTGTCTGTGGAAGGAGTTTCAGCAAAGGGATTCCCGAGTGTATGATTCCATGAAGTACAAACATTGAACATTTGAGCCAGCTGCTGAGGAGTTCTGTGTGTGTGTGTGCTCAGTTATGTCTGACTCTGCGACCCCATGGACTGCAGCCCATCAGGCTCCTCTGTCCATGGGATTTCCCAGGTAAGCATGCTGGAGTGGGTAGCCATTTCCCTCTCCAAGGGATCTTCCTGACCCAGGGATAGAACCTGTGTCTCCTGGGTCCTCTTGCAATGGCAGGAAGATTCTTCACCACTAGTGCTGCTTGGGAAGCCTGCTGAGGGGTTATCTGAATTCTTCTGCGGACTGCCCAGGTGCTAGATAAGAAATGCTGAGGCTGTACACAGGTAGTAGTGGTAGATGATGCTGGCAGAGCAAAGAAAAAAATCTTGAACAGAAGGATTTTGTACGCATCAGGTAGAATATTCTATTTCAGTTAAATGTAAAATACGGATGCGCGAACACCTGCATGAAAACCTTTAGCTTCTGTGCCTTCCCATCTTAGGGCGGATGGTCTAACTTTGAAGGCACTTAGGTCTGTCTCTGCATTGCAGTAGTTTTTATTTTGTGCAGAAGGCGTGGGATGGTGGTGCAGGCTTGGCAGCTGTGACAAGCTGAGGCCCTTCGGCCAAACTGAGGGGCTCTGGCCCAACCGACAGGAAATGCCTGACCCCAAGGACATATGTGCTATTCTTGACCAGAAAGATTGGAAAGAATCTCAGACTAGCTCTGG
Organism: Moschus berezovskii; assembly: GCF_049115385.1. Lineage (NCBI taxonomy): Eukaryota > Metazoa > Chordata > Mammalia > Artiodactyla > Moschidae > Moschus > Moschus berezovskii. The sequence goes on along the minus strand of NC_142463.1, from coordinate 99,280,180 downwards.
CCAACAGGGTTGTAAATGGATTTCTCTGTTGCCTTGGTTTTGAGCCTTTCTCACTTTTTTTTTTCCCCACTTGGGCTTCCCTCTCCAGGTTAAGAAAAAAAAAAACAAAACAGTAACCACAAGGAGGAAACCATATTATTTTAGCTTCTCCTGTCTGGAGAGTGGGCAGTACTTAGCTGCAGTAATCTTTTGGCTCTGTCTGGAATTACCATGCACCTCACCGCAGCAGTCTGCCACTTGGGAGGTTGGCATGTGGGGCTGGATGGTCTGGGTGTGTGCCTGGGAAGTCAGCTGCCCCTTGGGATGTGGACCCATTCCCTGGGTTCACTGGAGGCATCTCCTCTTTGTGTGGGGGGTGGAGTTCTTTGCCCTTTGCATCCTTTCTGACCACAGGCTCGCTCACGAGGAGGCCAGACTCCCATGGCCATATCCTCCGGCTTGACTGTTTACCCAGTTGATGGTTGAAGACTGACAAATGATTAACCCCCTGGAATTCCCGGTTAGACCCCAGTTACAGTCATGAGTTCAGCCTTGGGAGCCACAGACTTAAATTGTTTTTCCAGCATTTACCCAGCCGGGCGTCCCTGCTGAACTCTAGGGAAACTCTCCTGGGGGAGAGCCTGGTGCGCAGGGGGCGTGGGAAGTGAAGGGAGGAGGCCCCGGCGCTGTGCGGGGTGCGGGAGGCGGGAGGCTGAGCCACTCCGAGGTAAGGAGGGACCCGCCACAGCAGAGGGGACAGGAAAGGAGCTGCTCCTGGCCGCTTCCTTCCCCTGACATGACAGCCCCGCCGGCCTGGCTCCCGGCCACCTGGCAGTGGCCTTGGCACATGACTCCCCATCCTGCTGAGAACGGGTGGGGAGAGGGCTGTGCTCAGGCGGCGGCTCCCCCAGCTCGGTCCCGCCTGCCCTGCCTGGGGGTTGGGGGGGTTGGGGGGTGGGGAGCTGCAGGTGGACCCGCTCCTGGGGTGAGGGGCGTCTGTCCTCTTCCCTGGGAGTAGGAGTGCGATGGCAAGGCGACTGAAGAGGCCTGACAATACCTCGGAGCCCTGTCACCTGGAGCTCAGCTAGCGAGTGTAAGTTCTTGTCACATGGAAAACTGGGTGACCCTCGGTGCTCACCCCACAGAATTACTCAAATGAGAGGGATGCCCTCAAGTGCAGGGTCAGCAAGGCGACTGAAGAGGCCTGACAATACCTCGGAGCCCTGTCACCTGGAGCTCAGCTAGCGAGTGTAAGTTCTTGTCACATGGAAAACTGGGTGACCCTCGGTGCTCACCCCACAGAATTACTCAAATGAGAGGGATGCCCTCAAGTGCAGGGTCAGCTCCATTGATGGTCCCAATGGAAGACATCTGGCCACGGGGAGCTGTGAGCACCACCCTCTACCACTCCCATCCCCACCAGCAGGTGGGGGGGCTCGCGGTTCCCTGCACAAGGCCCCAGAAAAGGCGAGTCAATGGCTCATCCATAAGAAGGTGGGGGAGAGGTGTGTGCTTGTTGGCTTCCACCTCTTGGCAGGAAGGCAGGTTGAATCCATAAAGTGGTGAGGCTTCTGCTGTTGGAAAGGAATGGCTTTTGCCTTTCTAGAGGTCCAGAGAGGGGCTACTGGGAGAAGGTGCCAACAATAAACTCAGGCAGGTTGAATTCTAATTCTGGTCCAGCTGCTGGCTTCACTTCCCCTTCTTCCACTTCATTCTCTCCCACCCTCCCTCCCTCCTTCCACCATACTTGATCACATTTACTTCCACTCTGTGGCAGTATCTTCAGACTGATCTTTCAGATGGGGTTGAGTTTGTCTGGAAGGCACTCGAGCCTAGTGACTTTACAGAGTTAGAAACATTACTCTATTTTGAGATGTGGGGAGGGTGTGGGTTGGGAAGAAAGGAACATGAACATATTGCAAATTCTGAAAACTAGGATCTGAGCAGTCTTGGCAAAGTTGGTTGATCCCACCCTGAAGTGATCTGACCCTGGAGAAGGTTTCTGTGGTGGTGCTGGTGGGTGCTGAGGGAGCTAACAGCTTGCGGTGGGAGCCAAGGAAACAAGCCGGGGCTGGAAATGTCTAAGGAAACTGACAATGGTGCCTCCCTGGATTCACGCTCTTTTCTTGTCACATGACTTTGAGAAGAGGATTCAGGCACATTCAAACCCAATCTCCTCATTGAACAGAAGTCAAGAGGGGCAAATACTTAGAGTCATATAGCACAGTGTCTGTGGTGGCCAAAACTAAGGCTCTTCCTTCTAGTTCAGTGATTAGAACCAGATGGTGCAAGTGGTAAAGAACTTGCCTGCCAGTGCAAGAGGTATAAGAGATGCAGGTTCGATCCTTGGTTCAGGAGGATCCCCTGGATGAGGGCATGGCAGCTCACTCCAGTATTCCTGCCTGGAGAATCCCTTGGACAGAGGAGCCTGGTGGGCAACAGTCCATGGGGCCGCAAAGAGTTGGACACGACTGAGTGACTAACATTTTCAGTTTCCTCCTGAAGGTGAAATTCACGCCCTGCTTCATTAAGTTGTTGTTAAGATTGAATGATGTTAAGTCCAAGAGACGTGACCAAGAGACATTTAACATTTTAATAAGTAATCTTCTGATTTTCCTCTCTGAACCTGTGTAAACATATTAACAATATGTATGCTAGTGTGCATATCCTAATAAACGGGATTATTTTTAAACTAGCTAGTTTTCATCTAATAATACATTGCGACTGCCCTTCCTTACTTCTAAATAGCCTTCTCTGTTACTTGATAGCTGCCTAGAACCCTGTGATATGATGGATGGAGCTGAATCCATATTCTGGTTTTGCACTAACAATGCATTTTTAAACAAATTGGAGTAGATGTTGTACCATGAATGTATCTCTCGAGGTGACAGAAGCTTCCCACTCTTCTCAGAACATAACCTAATCCTCCCTCCCCTGGAGTGAATAAGGATCTGGATATCCCTTTGGGAGCTCAGAGCCTCCTTAACTCTGAGTAGGGCAGCATTATGAAATTTCATACACCGGCCCTAAATGGGGAACTCAGACTCTGCCTGTCCTCCTGTCTCCCCACTTAAATCTAAAAAAAAGTTTATTTAGTGTCTCTGGTGTGAACTGTCTCTTGGTTCCCAAGAAATCACAATCAGAAAGTCCACTGTTCCAGTTTTGCTCTCTGGTATGTTCTCTCAGAAGGCGCTCTGTCCTTCTTAAAAGGCTTAGAGATAAAACCCTAAGATTTCCTGCTTCCCAAGGTAGACCCTTAAGCCCTGCCCTTCATGGTGCAGAGCAGCAGTCATTTCTGTACCATTCTGGGTACCATACTCTGCCATTTTAGTTTTATGAGTTTCTGGTGATGCTCATTCTTATTTGATTCCTTTGCTTTATGGATATAAAATTCTTGCTAGTCTCAGGTTGGCAGAAATCATAGATTAGGTTCCCTTTAAGTTCCCCCCACTTCTGTTGCTTTTGCTTTTTGTCACTAGCAAACCAGTAGGTCACAAACCTTCCTCTTACCTCTCACCCCCCGCCTTCAGGGTATATTACATATGCTGACTCAAGGGGTATAGCCGTCTATTATTATAGAGACTGAGCTCCAGGAGACAAGAAAGTGATGGGTAGACATGATTTAGGGTCAAGAGTCCCTCGAGGGATAGACCTCTTAAATAGTTTATGGCTTTAAAGGGATTTTCTCCTATGGCCTAATCCTGCGTTTGGGACCTGGCATTGTAACCAGTTACACATTCTAAAGGGACTCCGCTGTGTTTCAGGATACTGCTGAGTGACCGTCCTCAGTCCCAGATATTTTCCTGTGATGTTTAAGAGAAAGGCTTGATTTTTCCCTCTAATTGAGGAGTATATCATCAACTCTAGATGGTACTGCTTGTAAAGAACCCACCAATGCAGGAGACATAAGAGACATGGGTTCCATCCCTGGGTCAGGAAGATCCCCTGGAGGAGGGCATGGCAACCCACTCCAGAATTTTTCCCTGGAGATTCCCAGGGACAGAGGAGCCTAATGGGCTACAGTCCATGGAGTCACAAAGAGTCGGACACGACTGAAGCAACTTGGCACACACTTAGCACACATATCATCAACTCTGAGGATAGATATAATGTGTTCTTTAGGGCCATGAGCCCGTCAAAATTAAGGAGGGGCTGCGGTGTCTCTGAGGTCTGTTGAAATGGCATCAGGACTTAGAAGAAGACTGCGAATTCCACATCTGGACTACTCCGAATATCATGTTCCAGTATTTTCCAAAGTGCTTTTTTAATGTTTCCTGCTGACACCCTCCCTAAGAGAAAGGTTAAGTAGCATTACCCTCCTTGCACCCATGAGGACACTGAAACAATAAGAGGTTTCCTGACTTGCCTTGGGCTCTGGGGGAAGGCTGGCCCCGCTGGAATGGCAGCTGCCTGTAACTCCTGCTTTCCATGCCCAAGAGTCTGGTTGCAGAGCCTGGGCTGCCTCTGGGAAGCCCCCTCAGCAGAAGCAGGCAGGAAAAGCCAAAGTAGGGGCATCTTACTCAACCATAATTTTTTTCCAAAGATTTTTTTTGATGTGAACCATTTTTAAACTCTTTTGTTGAATTTGTCACAATATTGCTTCCGCTTTATGTTTTGGTTTTTTGCCTGCGAGGCAGGTGGGATTCTAGCTCCCTGACCAGGGATTGAACCCACCCCCACACCCCCCAACACTGGAAGGCAAAGTCTTAACCACTGGGCCACCAGGGAAGTCCCACTGCTCAGCCATATTCTTGCAAGTCCTGTTTGGGGACTGCTGAGGCAGAGAAAGAGCTGGACACTTCAAAGTCAGTCCAAGATCTTTGACCTATAAACTGTTTTGTGCCTTGAGCTAAGCTGTAAGAGTGATAGATGGCAGGGGTCAATTATTTTTGGCTCAAGTGCTCAGACTTGGCAGGGTGCCCTATACATTTGATATATAAACCGGACATCTACAAAAAGGTTTAGGAATCTGATGTCATCTTCTCTCTACAGCTCACATGATGGCCTGTTCTGTAGAGGGGCTCTGTAGACGGTGCATTCTAGAAGCTCCACCTCATGCTTTAAAGTAAAGAGAATCAATTGAAAAGGAGGCTGGTCTGGGTGGCAGAGGAACAGTGTCAACTCATGAGGCCACAAACCAACTCTCACTGGACTACAGTTCAATCCACTTCCATCCATGAAGTGGATGGGTTTCCCTGGTGGCTCAGACAGTAAAGAATCTGCCTATAATTCAGGAGACCTGAGTTTGATCCCTGGGTCGGGAAGATCCCCTGGAGAAGGGAGTATTCTTGCCTGGAGAATTCCATGAACATAGGAGCCTGGCAGTCTACAGTCCATTGGGTCACACAGAGTCGAACACGACTGAGTGACTAACACTTCACTTTCATGGATTATTCTACTAAAATGGCTTTAATGATGGGGTAACAGTGGATTCCTATTTTACAGATGAGAAACCTGAAGCTCAAAAAGGGGACTGCACAAGCCTGAGGCTAACCTGTAAACAGTACCATTCTGGGAACCATAGCTTTCTGTTTTAGTTTTGCCAGTCGTGCCAGGGGATGTTCCTCTTAAGGTCGATCTACAATTAAAGTGCACAAATAAGGCAAAATATGTAATCAGGTTCTAGAGATGGCTTCTAATACAGAGGGTCCCTGCGTCCCCTCCACCTGTCCCCAGGAGACCTACTAACGCTTGAACTTCTTGGACTGCTGCTCGCAGGAAGCAGCAGGTCCTTTCTGCAGAGCCAGGTGCTGCTGCTGGCAGTGACGCAGTCTTAGATGAGGAGTCAAGATACTGATGCTTCTGTTATTCTTATGTCTTTACTGTACTTTTCCTCTGGTTCCTTCAAGGCCCCCTCCTAATTAGCTAAAATCCTCACAAAGACTGTTGTGGGTTTCAGGAGGTCAAGATGCCCCCCGCCACCCAGTTTTACTGAGATATAATTGACAAATAAAAATAGTGTATGTTTAGAGAAGGGAAAGCTTTAACAAGAAGAAACAACTCATGGAACTTTGAGGCAGCATGATTAGTTTAATCCCCAATTTCTGCCAATCTGGCTGAGACGGCAAAGAATCTGCCTGCAGTGCAGGAGACCTGGGTTTGATCCCTGGGTCAGGAAGATCCCCTGGAGAAGGCTGAGCGACTATCACTAACGCCAGCAAGAAAAATTTTTTTTCAGTAAAGAAATCAAATAAGTGTCACCAGAAACTCTAAAACTAAGATGGCAGGATATGGTACCCAGAATGGTACTGCTTACAAGTTTGCCTTAGGCTTGTGGGGTCCTCCTTTTGAGCTTCAAGTTTTCTCATCTGTAAAATGGGAATACCACTGTTACCCCACTGTTAAAGCTATAGAGCCATGCTAATAGAATAATCCACTTCATGAAAGTGTTAGTCACTCAGTTCTGTCTGACTCTCTGCGACTCCATGGACTGTAGCCCGCCAGGCTCCTTTGTTCATGGAATTCTCTAAGCAAGAATACTGGAGTGGATAGCCATTCCCTTCTCTGGTCAGGGTATCTTCCTGACCCAGAGACTGAATTCGAGTCTCCTGGATTGCAGACATATTTTTTACTGTCTGAGCCACCAGGGAAACCCATCCATTTCATAGATGGAAGAGGATCGACTGTAATCTGGTGACAGTTGGTATGTGGCCCCATGAGTTACCACTGTTCCTCTGCCACCTAGATCAGCCTCCGTTTCAATTGATTCTATTTACTTTAAAGCATGAAATGGAGCCTCTAGGATCTGCCATCTAGGGCATGGAACTCTATACATTTTATTGGACTGTGCCATCAATTTTCATGGCAATCAAAGCCAGACCTGGTGAGGGGATGAGGCCAGACCCACGTGATCTTGATCTGTTTGTTTTGTCTGGAGCAGGTATCCCTGGTCACCTCCTTCATCCTGTTCTTCCTGGATGGAACAAGAAGACAACCAGGGTGTGTGTGAAGCCCAGGACTCAGAAGACAAGGGCATGGGCTCTGACTTTGAGAACTGTGAAGACAGGGAAGGGGACCCAGATGAAAGAGGAATGGGCTCTAACCCACAGGATGCAGACAAGAGAGAAGGCCACCTGAAGTGGGAGATGGGCTCCAACCCACAGGATGAAGTTCCAAGAGGACACTCAGAGGAGCGGGAACTGATGTCTAACACGTGCACAGGTGAGGAAAGAGCTGGGGAATTTCCGTGGAAGTTACCGCGTTCACATTCTTTTCTGGCTCCTTCAGAGTGATAATCAGGGGCAGCATTCTTAGGAGGCGGCTTTCTAGCTGCTGCTGCTCCTAAGTCGCTTCAGTTGTGTCCAATTCTGCGCGACCCCATAGACGGCAGCCCAGCAGGCTCCCCCATCCCTGCGATTCTCCAGGCAAGAACACAGGAGTGGGTTGCCATTTCCTCCTCCAATGCATGAAAGTGAAAAGTGAAAGTGAAGTTGCTCAGTCGTGTCCAACTCTTAGCAACCCCATGGACTGCAGCCCACCAGGCTCATCTGTCAGAGACCATTAAGCAGATTCTGTACCGCCTTACGGCATCTTCCCAGGTGGCTCAGTGGTAAAGAATCTGCCTGCCAATGCAGGAAATGCAAAGAGACACAGGTTAGATCCCTGGATCGGGAAGATGCCCTGGAGCAGGAAAATGGCAACCCACTCCAGTATTCTTGCCTGAGAAATCCCATGGACAGAGGAACCTGGCGGACTAAAGTCCATGGGGTCACAAAGAGTCGGGCATGACCGAGCGATGGCACACACACCGTCTTAAGTCTGAGGAACATCTCTTTTCTTTGGTCTGGTCTGGGGAGGAGCTGTAGCTAGTAAACAAGGGTGCAGAGTGGTAAACTCAGTGGTGTGCACTTTATAATACAAAATACTGCTATACAGTGATACTTGTAACAGCACAAGAAGGCATACAGGTAAGACTGGGTCCTGCCCTCCTGGGGTTGCTGGAGAGTTACATGAACTGCTTAGCACAGATCCAGATGTTTACAGTTACAGTCATCATCCCTGCTTGCAGATAAATAAACCCAATGGTAGGAGACCTGCCTGGGGTCACATGGCTAATACCCAAAGTGCCCAAGGGCTCTCCTAAATCTTTGCTGTTCTTCATCTAAAAAGAGTAAATACTGGGCCTCCATCCACTTCCTTGGTTCCATCTTTGGGCTTTTGTTGCTTGATCTTGCTCATGCCCTGGGGACTGAAATGAGCTGAAATACCTTACGATCAGGATCCTGAGGTTACAGTTCTTCCTCAGGACACCTCCCAGACCCCCTGTGCCCTCCCCTGCAGTGCACAGAATGGTCTTTCATATGTCTGGGGATAAGCAACCAGAGGCAGATAGATGTGTGTTCTGGATCAGCCTCCAGGCTGGACTCACCCGCTAGCTCCAGATCCTGCACTCACCTCCCCTTTTCCCTACTCCCCACCCAACACCGCCCCCCTCCACCGCACGCAGAGTAAAGCTCTTAAGTTGGGATGTGTTTGGTTTGTTGTTCCACCTTAAGCTGTTGCAGACTGACCAATGATACTATAAAACAGACCAGTGAGTTAGGCCAGGTGGGCTCTTCTTGTGGTTGGCCAGAGTGGCCTTGTCTTTTGAGGCTAGGGCCTTGAAAGGGATTGGTGACTCGCAGAGTAGAGCAGATCTCTTCTGAGATCACAGAAAGTCCCACCTGGCCCAGAGTTTACCATCTCAAGCGCGCCGCCAGGCCTTCAGGCAGCCACGCTGAGCAGAGCCCCAGGTCCAGTGGGTGGGGCCTAGGCCCAGAGACAGCTGCCTGAAGAACTGGAGGGGCAAGGGGCAGGTGAGCACTCTCGCTTTAAGCCATCCCCGAGTCTCCAGGTGGGAAGGAGGCTGGAATTGGGGGTTGAGTGGGCAGGGACATTGGAGAGACATGTTAAGAGGTCCCGGGGGAGGAGATTACCCTGTGGCCCATACTCTTATTGAGACAGGCTTCCTCTGGAGTGCCAAGCGTAGTCATCCCCATGGCCGCCTTTTCTGTTGCAGAGGGGCTGCTGAGCGAGGAAGACGGGGTTGCAGGCCGCGAGGAAGAGGATGACCAATCTGGCGTAGCTGAGATGGCCATGTTCCCAGGGCTCTCTGAGTCCGACAGCATTTCCCGGAGCCCCCAGGAAGAGGAGGAAGAGGAGAGCGCAGGGGAGAACCGGCTAGAGGAGGGAGAGGAGCAGCCGCCCCCTGCCGTGCTTCCCTGGAGGCGGCACCTCTCCCTGGGGAGTCGGCACCGGGGCGACAAGCCTGCCCACCGCCGCTTCCGCCGCCTCCACCACCCCATGTCCATGGACCTCGGGGAGCTCGACAGCCTGATGGCCAGCATCATGGACGCGCCCACCATCTGCCCCGACTGCGGGGAGAGCTTCAGCCCTGGCGCCGCCTTCCTGCAGCACCAGCGCATCCACCGCCTGGCCGAGGCCGCCGCGGCCGCCAGCCTGGAGCCCTTCGGCTTCGCGGGCGAGTGCGAGGCGGTGGCGGGGATGATGGGCGTGGGCGGGGGCTTCGGGGCAGGGCCCGCGCTGGCCCGGCCCCCGCGCGAGAAGCCCTTCCGCTGCGGGGAGTGCGGCAAGGGCTTCAGCCGCAACACCTACCTGACCAACCACCTGCGGCTGCACACGGGCGAGCGGCCCAACCTGTGCGCCGACTGCGGCAAGAGCTTCAGCTGGCGCGCCGACCTGCTCAAGCACCGGCGGCTGCACACGGGCGAGAAGCCCTACCCGTGCCCCGAGTGCGGCGAGGCCTTCAGCCTCAGCTCGCACCTGCTGAGCCACCGGCGCGCGCACGCCGCAGCCAGCGGCGCGGGGCCGGCGGCGCTGCGGCCTTTCGCCTGCGGGGAGTGCGGCAAGGGCTTCGTGCGCCGCTCGCACCTGGCCAACCACCAGCGCATCCACACCGGCGAGAAGCCCCACGGCTGCGGCGAGTGCGGCAAGCGCTTCAGCTGGCGCTCGGACCTGGTGAAGCACCAGCGCGTGCACACGGGCGAGAAGCCCTACATGTGCTCCGAGTGCGGGGAGACCTTCAGCGTCAGCTCGCACCTCTTCACGCACAAGCGCACGCACTCGGGCGAGCGGCCCTACGTGTGCCGCGAGTGCGGCAAGGGCTTCGGGCGCAACTCGCACCTGGTGAACCACCTGCGAGTGCACACGGGCGAGAAGCCCTTCCGCTGCGGCCAGTGCGAGAAGCGCTTCAGCGACTTCTCCACGCTCACGCAGCACCAGCGCACGCACACGGGCGAGAAGCCCTACACGTGCATCGAGTGCGGCAAGAGCTTCATCCAGAGCTCGCACCTTATCCGCCACCGCCGCATCCACACGGGCAACAAGCCGCACAAGTGCGCGGGCTGTGGCAAGGGCTTCCGCTACAAGACGCACCTGGCGCAGCATCAGAAGCTGCACCTGTGTTAGGGCTGGGCCCCACGGAGGCTGCCCGGGGCGGGGGGTGGGAAATCACGTGGGGACTAGGTGTCCTGGGGACAGACCCTATAGAAAGAAACGGGGCAGGGGGGCGGGAGGCACAATCTGAGAATGACTGGGGAGCCTTTTAGGTGTTAGGAGTCCCGAAGGGGTGGGTTGAATAAGAGTTGTTCTTTGGCTGGTGCTGTAAATTTTGCCTGCCTCCCCCCTAACCGTGAAATGTTTGGGAGACGTGCTTGAGCATGCTGATTTCATCAAATGCACGCTCTAGGGAGTGAAGGGTGTGTGCAGGAGCAGGCATTTTGAGGACTTTTAGGAAGAGGAGATAGTGGGGTGGGGAGGGTACAGGATGGCAGGCAACACAGTAGGTTGGGCCGTGGTGGCCTCTGGGAAGCAGGGAGAGGGTGTGGATGGAGCGAGAGTGATGGGATAAAATCAAAGGCAGGTGTGAATAATTCTATCCTGGCTTCACCAGGTATTAAGGCACTGTTTGCCCTGTTCCCCCCACTTCAGCTGCAGTCCCACTATAATAGAGGAACTTTGTCAGCCCTACAGGAGTGGATATTTTGTGTATTCTTCCCTTCCTTTCTCTGAGCCACAGTTAGCTGCTATTTTGAGGCGTCCAGGGGAAACTGGGCAGAATTCTCAGCTACACACCCTCATTTCCAGGGCAGAATCTCTGAGGTTTATAATTCGTTCGTAACTGGTTTTCAGATCAGGGAGCTCTTGGTGCTGCTCCTGGTTCTTCGCTACTTTAAAGTAAGCTAGCTTCATGCTGGCTTAGGGTGGTCTATGTGGATGACCAGACCCCCGCCCCTGGTGTCAGGTGTGTTCCGGGCCCAGTGTTCTTTCAGGTCTCATCTGTGGTCTTTAAGTGCTGGGAAATGGAACAATCCCAGCCATGTGTGACTTTTCCTTTCCCAGGTCCGCTTGATGCTTGTTTCAAGTGAAACTCGGGCCATCACCGGTTGCCCTGGTGACCTGCTGCAAAAGTCAGTTTGCTCAGAGTTTTGCCGGCCTTCTGTGAGAAATCCAGGAAACCACGATGTTCCCGTGTTGGGCCGCAAGGCTCCCTTGTCTCATTTGTATCTGTGTGCCCCTCCCCCTCCGCGGTGACTGGGGAGCTATTCCAACTCCCGCCTCCACCCATATGGTTATGGGCTCTGGTCTGAGCAGGAATGTCTCTTCTTCACAGGGAGGCACAGTAGAAAGCTCAAGACTTAACACAAGGAGGGCACAAGCAGGGAGAGGTATAAATGCAAAATTGCCAAATAGCACAAGCAATGAATGTTGTCTGGTGGTTCTATAAATGCCAAAATAGCACTTTTGTATTTGTAAAGTGCTTTATGCTTTTGGATGACTGTTAGTTGTTTCTCACGTCTTTGTGAGGTAGGACAGTATTATGACCCCTGTCTTAGGGAAGGCTAGGGGACAGGAGTGCGACAGGCGGTTCTGAAGAGAGGCAGACAGCAGTGTGGATAGGTGGGTCTGACCAATTGTGCTCTCCAGTTCAGCTGCTAGGAAGGCTAACCTGTCGTGATTTATATAATAAGGACACTGAAAATTCTTATGCTTGATGGAAAAACTTAAGGCTAGTCTAGAAGGGCCAAAGATGTCCTTGTTGACAAAGCTGGTCTTTGTCATGTAATTAGAGTGTCCTGGATATGTTCCATTTCTAGTCGGGGCTATAGATGACTCTTGTACAGACTTCAGTTACCTATGCTAAAAATCCCTCCCTTAGGTTAGCCTTTAGAAGGTAGAGTTGTGGAAAGCGGTTTTGTTTTCTTTATTAGTGATTGTTACCCTCTACTTTTCATGAACGCATCTTCACAAACTGTTGGACACACTTGACAAGAAAAAAAAAATCCACAAGATTGTTTTTTTGTCGTTTTAGCAAACGTTCTATGGATGCTGGTAAGTTATACTTGGTCAGTTGTATTTTAGCAAAGAACTTCTTTGGGGGTTGTAGGAAAGCATGTTTTTGCCATCATAACACTTAAAAAAAAATCCCTGAGAAATCTGGGTTTGTATAATGCCTGTTGATCTTACTCTCTAAATTGGTTTATGTTATTCAGAAACGCAAGTAGATTTTTAAACTATAGATAGTTTTGGAAGATACTAATTCCTTTTTATTTTGGTTGAGAGTAATCTGAGCAAAGCAAGTATCCATTATTTATTCTGACTCTTGAAGTCTGAATACGAAGTGTGTAAGACTCACATGAAAATAATATAGCCAATTTTGTAGGTAATCTTATTCCTTTTTTTTTTTTTTAATGCATATCTACCTCTTCCAGCTGTTTTAAGTTCTCTCAAGTCTGTGCCTATGAAATCTCATCCAACTTTTGGTTATTCATGAGTTTATGATCCACATTCTGGGTCACTTGGTCTTCTGCTGACATTTTCATACTATTGCAGTCTCATCTGCAGCCGCTCTCGAGCATGGGTTCAATGGGAAGAGGAGACTGAAACTAATGTTCAATAATTTACTGGCAGCGGGAATCTTTGGATGTCACCGACCTCCTCTGTTCTTTCTATTACCGTAGATAAGAAAGCCAGCTACTACTTCAGGATCCCTTCTATGAGTGCATCCCTTAGCAAAAGAAAACAGTCCAGCCACCAACATCCTACTCATGGTACATCCAAGATATGATTTCATTTTCCTTACGATTCTTCAGGGAACATAGCTGCATTAAGTGAGGTTAAATGCATTCAGGAAGTTCTTATATTTAGTCCTAGAAAATTAGTATTTCTAAAGCAAACCCTGGTAACTGTGGTTCACCCTTAAAAATGTTCATCTGAAAACTCCTACCAACTCATTCATGATGGTGGAGGCAAATGTATCATTTGTTTCCTGGGGAGCTGGGTCAAGTGCAGGCTGCACTTTTCTGTGAACAGAGAACAGGTTTAAATAGGTTAAATGGCTTGATTAAATATTGAGCTCTGAGTTGGAAGGAGAAAAGTTAACCCCCTGAGCCATGTGGCCTCTTTAAGATCCTGAGGCTATACATATGTGAAAAAGTACAAATTAAGAACCTGTGTTCATAGACAATCGGAACTGTGTTTCTGAGGTTTGTGCACATTTTCCTTCACTGTAATGTTATTTTGCAACTGTTTGTTATAATAGTGAATAATTTAATGATTTAAAAGTAACAGGTTTTGTGTGAGTGTGTGCTTGTGTATGTGAGAATTGCCTTATTTTCAGGTTGTTTTATTTAAATGATGGTTCCTTGGACAGCATTCTGGTGTTCAGCAACCAATATGGAATATTTGTCATTAAATCCAGATCAGTCTTTTACCATGTCAGTCTTTCTTCTTTACCCATTAAATAGCACTTGTCACCCATTAAATAGCACTCAGTTCAATCTGTGGAAGTTATGCTCTGGTAGAACAAGGGTCAGCAAGATGCCAAATCCAACCCTTCCCTTTGTGTGAATAAAATTTTATTGGGAGACTTTCCTGGTGGTCCAGTGGTTAAGAATCCACCTTTCAATGCAGAGGACTCAGTGTGATCCCTGGTCAGGGAACTAAGATCCCGCCACAACCGGAGAGCCCAAGTACTGCAGCAAAAGATCCTGAGTGCCGAAACTAAGATCCAACAAAGACAAATAAATATTTTTAAAAAAATTATTGGAATACAGTTCTACTAGCCTTCCTTACATAGTGTCTATGGCTGCTTGTGCACTAAAATGGCAAGCCTGAGTAGTTGTGACAGAGGCTATGTGACCCATGATCCCAGGATATTTACCACCTGAATCTTTACAGAAAATGTTTGCAAACTCCTGATTTAGAATGTCTAGGTGGATCCTAGATCATTCTGGAATTGGTTGATGTCTACATAGTCTGCCCATTGTAACCAATAATTCGGAGCAACATTTCTGCACTAATGTGGCTTTGGGCTGTTGGGAATGTGTTAATGTTATACTGTTGTAGCAATTTCCAAAGATCTGTCTTCATTCCTTGTAAGAAGCAATCAGTGGGGAATTTTGGCAGTAGGCAGGAGGACTGGAGTGATGGAGGAGGGAAGCAGTTTCAGGTCCCATTTCTGATCTGTAAAAAGTGTATTCCTGAATCACACAACAAAGTATTTTCTTTCACCCAGTTTTCAAAATATAGCTTAACGACTCCAGATAATATGGAATGCAACTTATCAGCTAGACTGAACTGTTGCTGAAAGTATATTCTAGCTAGTCTCTGCCCGTGAAAACAATGACACAGCAGTTTGAAAAGAAGGGGTTCTCAAGTAATAGAAAAGAGCATGAAAGGCAGCTTAATTTCTTTTAGTGATGGCAACTACCTCCTCAAGTGAATATTCACAGCCCTTGGGCTGCTGAGCAGGGCCAGCAACTGCTGGTTTCTAGTCTTGTAAGGAGGCAGTCAGTTCTGTGATTGCAGCATTTCTCCCTGAGCCTGACTATTCTGGCTCGAAGCAACCACCAATCTAATTCCTAGTCCCTGGGAAGCTATGTTAAACCAAGCATTTGAAGTACCCGTTCAGTGCCCTATGGGAACACAGCAGTAAACCTGGCATTAGGTGCTGCATGGTGTGGGGATGCTCAACCTGGACTTCAATTAGGGCAGCCTCTATCCATGTTCCAGTTAGAGAAAGTATGTCTAATCAACTTGGAATTCTCCAGGTTTGATTCATTTCAGACAGATTTTCTTAAAATAACATTAACTGCACAGTAGGATTACCTTGTTAGTCGCTAAGTCATGTCTGACTCTTTGTGACCCCGTGGACTACAGCACGCCAGGCTTCCCTGCCCTTCAGTATCTCCTGGAGTTTGCTCAAATTCATATTCATTGAATCGGTGATGTCACCCAACCATCTCATCCTCTGTCATCCCCTTCTCCTGTCGTCCCTCTTTCCCAGCAGCAGGGTCTTTTCCAGTGAGTCGGCTCTTCCCATCAGTTGGCCAAAGTATTGGAGCTTCAGCTTCAGCATCAGTCCTTCCAATGAATAATCAGGGTTGATTTCCTTTAGGACTGACAGGTTTGATCTGGAGAGTTTTAAAAACAACCCTCTCCCAAACAAACAAAACTGTTCAAGGCACTGGTTAACTGGTCTGGGTTAACTGATGTCCAAGTACCCGTGATTTTATAAAGGCTTCCCAGGTGATTTTAATGGGTATTTCATGGAAACTCAGCCAGGATTGAGAGGTCTGTAGGATGAATTAAGCACCTCCTTTCTTCCTTGGGGATTACGGTTAGGTAAGACTCCTAAGCCGCAAATCCTTTTGTCTGCCATGGGGTGCAGAGGGGACCGGTCAGATGCAAAGGGTACTGTCAGATACAGCAGGCTCTGCTGCCTGTCTGCTCTTGGCAGCCCTCTGTTTCACACATGCCTTCCCCAAACAGTTAAAGATAATAAGTAAGAGTCAGGAAGAATGCCTGTCTTTGCTGTTTCTCAGATAATGCCCCAGGGGCATCGCTGGCTGCCACCGGCCCTTCTCTGTATTTGCCAACTGTAGAAAGCCTGCCTTCCCTTCTTTCTGACCTTCATCCTTTGTCTCAGCTCACTTAACAAAGCAAAATTCCACACATTTCTCTTTTTCTCAGCTGCACTTGGCAGTCAAATTGTTTCCTAAATTTTGCCGCTGGAGGGAAAGAGGAGGAGGTCCCAGCTTGAGCCGATGAGTGTTGTGCTCTTGTCTTTCCCGGCCAGAGCTCAAGTGTCTGCAGTTCCCTGCTTCCTGCCTGTGTTTCAAGGTCACTTCTGCTAACCCCAGACACATTCCATTGGTTTTCAATTGCCAGCTGCCCCGATGGGATCCAAGTCACACTGCTGACAGCCCTCTGTATCCACTGTGATGAGGTCCACCTCATCACAGTGACCAAGATGCTCAGCTTTGGAAACCAAAGAGGTGGGTGGCAAAGTGTCCCAAGTACCAAGTTGTCCTATGCTTAAGGTTGGAAAAAAGGTATTAGTGTGTGTGCAGTGCTCAGGGTGGCATTCCCACGTATGTATTTGGAGGGATTTCATCCTGACTGAAAGGTTCCAGGCCCCCCAAGTTGCTGGAGACTAGGGATTCAATGCAAGCAGTTCAGAGCAGACATCTGCAAAAGATGCTCCTTTGATTTCCCCTGCAGGAGACAGCCTTCCCTGTATACCTATGATTAAGCAAGAGCTGTTTTGCCCACTGCTGAAAGACATGTTCCTAATCAGGCCTGGCTGTGTAATTTTCAGGGCTCTGCAAAATCAAAGGGGGGCCCTCTCGGCAGAGCATGAAGTCAAACACGGGTCACCTCGCAATCCACGTGCTGGTAAAGATGACCTGCTCATAACTACCAGTGACTTCACACTCCTGCTGGTTGGGGGAGAAATCTAGATCCCCAGCTGTGAGTAGGCTCTCCCTACCTTAATGGCCAGGGTCCGTGCCAGGAGGGCCAGTGGCCCACTCATGCCCACCCCATCTCCAGCATCTATTTTGGAAGAAGGGCTGACTTTGCTGGTGCAGTTTCTTCTGTTTATGATGGAGAGACTGCGTATCAGAAGCTTCAGTTTTCTAGGACAGACTGGTGACTGTACCAGAGTTATGACTAACCTTAGGGCCCCCTGGGCTTCCCTTGTGGCTCAGACAGTAAAGTGTCTGCCTGCAATGTGGGAGACCTGGGTTTGATCCCTGGGTCAGGGACATCCCCTGGAGAAGGAAATGGCAACCCACTTCAGTACTCTTGCCTGGAAAATTCCATGGATGGAGGAGCCTGGTAGGCTTTAGTTCATGGAATCTCAAAGAGTCAGACACAACTGAGCAACTTCACTTATCACTTATCAGGGCCCCCTGCCCTTGGGAACAGAGAGGTCAATCCACTTTTTCTTGGATTCCATCCCAACAGAGCCTCCATTCTGTCATAATGAACCTCTTTCACACCTTGAAATACCAGGTCCCCTCCCTGCTCAAGACCCTGATCTTGAGCCATGACAAAGGAAAAGGACTCCCCCATGAACTTCTCCCAGTTTAAAGTTATTTATTTATTGCTGCACTGGGTCTTCATTGCTATCTGTGGCCTTTCTCTAGTTGGAGTGCGAGGGCGTCTCATTGTGGTTTTCCTTGTGGAGCACAGGCTCTTGGGACATGGGCTTTAGTAGCTGT
Source organism: Moschus berezovskii (assembly GCF_049115385.1). Taxonomy (NCBI): domain Eukaryota; kingdom Metazoa; phylum Chordata; class Mammalia; order Artiodactyla; family Moschidae; genus Moschus; species Moschus berezovskii. Next base: position 99,262,694 of record NC_142463.1, on the reverse strand, counting down.
GGTGCACGGGTTTAGTGTCCCTTGGCATGTGGGATCTTTCTGAACCAGGGATTGAACCCATGTTTCCTGCCGTGGCAGGTGGATTCTTAACCACTTGGACCACCAGGGAAGTCCCCTCCCTTGATGCTTTAAGAAGCACTTGCTATAGCTTGAGGGATTGAGCTGTCCTTACCCTGAGTCACTTGGGCTTCCCTGGTGCCTCTGTGGTAAAGAATCCACCTGCAATGCAGGTGACATGCAGTTTCGATCCCTGGGTCAGGAAGATCCCATGGTGGAGGGCATGGTAACGCACTGCAGTATTCTTGCCTGGGAAATCCTATATAGAGAGGAGGCTGGTGGGCTATGGTCGTTGGGGTCGAAAAGAGTCAGATGTGACTGAGCACGCACGCATCCCAAGTCACTTAGGGGAATGGGAGATTTTCTTATGAGTTCAGCTTTTCAGTAAAAGTAGGATCTCCCTATTTCTGTCGTACAAAAACTCTCTGGGCATGAGGCTGTTTCAGGTTGTGTATCTAATTTCTGCTGCTGCTAAGTCACTTCAGTCGTGTCCGACTCTGTGTGACCCCATAGACGGAAGCCCACCAGGCTCCCCCTTCCCTGGGATTCTCCAGGCAAGAACACTGGAGTGGGTTGCCATTTCCTTCTCCAATGCGTGAAAGTGAAAAGTGAAAGTGAAGTCGCTCAGTCGTGTCCGACCCTTAGCGACCCCATGGACTGCATCCCACCAGGCTCCTCCATCCATGGGATTTTCTAGGCAAGAGTACTGGAGTGGCTTGCCATTGCCTTCTCCGGTATCTAATTTCTAGAACCCTTAAAATCTTAGCAGCTAAGTTTTGCCTTCACAAAAGCCTCTTTCCTTACTCCTCACTCACTCTTCCTATTTCCACCCCTAACCCTCTAAGAAGAAGTGTGGCTTCTTCTCTTTTTCCTGATTCTCATGATGAAGGCCCAACTTCTCCAGGTTCATTAATTCCCTGGCGTTATCGCTGAATTCTTTCTAGCAGTGTCGTTTCTTCTGCCTCCCTGCCTCCCTTCGCTCCCCACCTCAGCAATTCAGTTGTCTGTGTGTGTTTTCTCTCTGTTCATCCACCTGTCATCTGTCCATCGTGTGACCGTTTTGTGACGGACACAGGACCAGGCATAGGGGACACAGAGATGAGATGGTGCGTTCTCACCCTCAAGAATATAACCGTGTAGTGAGGGAGGCAGAATATATGAATGGCAATTAGATATCCACACGGTGCAGAGGTGATAAAGTGGGACGCACTGGATGCTAAATAAGGAGTTGAGAAGGATGTGGAAGGAGAGGTGGGCGAGCTCAAAGCAGAAGGAGCACCATGCGTTGGTACAGGAATATGTAAAAGATGATCCATGCCAGCAGCTCCCAATTCTGGCCTGGTATTGGAGCATAAAGTTGGAGAATCTGGAGACAGGGCAGAGATTGGTGGGAATTTAGTCTGGAGAGGTAGGCAGGGGCTAGCTCTTAAGATATTTTCTTTTAAAATTGTAGTTGACTTATAATGTTGTGTTAATTACTGCTATAGAGAAGTGATTCAGTTATGCCACATACATGTATATCTGTGTATATGTATATATGTACACATATAAACATACAAATACATACATACATATATCCCTGAAGGAGGAAATGGCAACCCACTCCAGTTCTCTTGCCTGGAAAATCCCATGGACAAAGGAGCCTGGTGGGCTACAGTCCATGGGGTTGCAAACAGCTGTACACAGCTGAGCGATTTAACACTACTACATCCATATATACATTTGCGTATATATACCTACATAGGAATGTATACATGTATGTGAGCATAACTGAACCACTTCTATACAGCAGCCATTAACACAACGTTGTGTTAATATATGTGTATATATACACACATAGTCATTTTTAAAAATTCTTCCACTATGGTTCATAAGAGTGAGACAGGCCTGGGACCTGGGACACTTTGCACTGTGGCAATGCTTCACCTGGACACACCTCTCCTCAAGAAACAAGATACAAAGGAACTATACAGGACTAGGGACTAAAAATAACTGTGGTTCAGTTGGGGCAAATTCTGGATCCAAAAGATACAAAGAAATTTTTAAAAACTGCCACTTTTGAAGAGCCTGGAGGAAAAGCTGGGGGTGGGGGGCATGCCCCCTGCACTCAATACCACCAAAAGGGTGGGCAAAACATCTAAGCCACCCCTTAAACCCAACCCCTGGACACACCCCTACTCTCACCCCATAGAAGGAACAAGCTTGCCCCCAGCAGGGGAATGAGCAAGCAAGGGAATGTGTTGTTTGTCCTTGTTCCCCTTTCCCGCAGGAGGGACCCCAGTAAAGCCTGGCCTGAATTTCTCATCTGGCCTCTAGTCAGTTTCTATTGATTGGGAAAGGCCAAGAACCCTGTTTGGTAGCAACAGGATATTGACTATAGTTCTCTGTGCTCTACAATAGGACCGTGTTGTTTGTCCTTTCTGTATATAAAGGCTTACATCTGCTAACCAGTTATCCTCTCCCTCCTCCTTCCATCTTGTCAACCACCAGTCTGTTGAGAATCTTTCTATGTTGTCTTAAGACACTCAGGATTATCCTGAGAGTTCTGAGGCTCCTCCACTGGATGGTTTCACAGAAGAGAGTGACATGGTCACTTTTTATGTTGGATGGATAACTCTGGCAAAACTACCAAGAATGAATTTCATGGATAATGACTCAGGCAGGGAGGCCTGAACCAGGCTGGGTTACCAGGGAGGCAGACAACACCTTCGGGAGGTGTCTGGGAGGTGAAACCCATAAGACTGAATGCTAGGCTGGAGGGAGAGTAAGGGAAGGGCATCGAGGTCTCTGGCTTCAGAGAGTGGGTGCTCACTCAGGCCTTGCCCAAAGCAGTGTCTGTTCTGCCTCAGGCTGGCCTCAGCTGCCCTGTGTGTTCCCTTTGTTAACACTACATAAATCGAGCTTTATTTCTTGCCTACATTCTTAAAGTAGCCTTTTAATCTTTTCCAGTCCATCCTACACATCACTGCCAAAGTAATCATCCAGGGACAGCCGATCAAGAATCTTCAGTGGTATCCCATCGCATATTGAATAATCTCCACATTCCATAGTCTGACTACTGATATTCGTTGTTGAGGGCTGTGGGGAGAGGGGGCAGGTATGGAGACATGCGCCTTGTTCTTAAAGAGTCTAATTTCCAGAGAAGGTGAGGCATGTGCCATGTGGTTAAATGTCAAATGGTCTCTGGAAGGGGAAAGAAGGCAGTCTCCTATAGGTGACCCAAGGTAACCCATCAAGTTTTTCCAGGCGTGTCCTCCATTCTCTCCCGCATCTGGTCTTTCCACACTGGTCTCTTCGCTGCCTGAAAATGACTCCCCTCTCTCACCTGTACCCTTCCTGTCTCTATTGCCTCTGCCTGGCATACATTCCCCCACATTTCTGCCTGTTGAAGTCCTACCCATCTGTCAACATTAAGCCCCAGTGTAAGGGCTCTGTGGAGTACCCTACCCGGAGAGGACCTTCCAAAAGCATTTTACCTTTCTAAGGGCACTTGGTACATTTTACTGGGCACAGAACTCACCATGCCTCATATTTTATTGCTTCCCCTAGACTGAGAGCAGAGATGCAAAACCAGAAGCCTTAGGTGTCAGTCCAGCCCACAGATGTGTTTGGTTATTTTGAACACTTTTTTAAAAATCAAAATTAATGTATTAAAAATTATAACCTATATAAAACATACAGAAAAGTACAGAAGATAATGTTATGTATACTTGAGACCTAGTGCCAAAAATGAACAGATTGTGTTCAACACACCTCACTGCCCATTTTTAAAGAAATAAGCTATTACACATAACATGTGGGCACTAACCCACACTGGTCCCATTCCCAGCACTGGTCTTCACACTGTTTTTAAAATTTAAATTAGTTGACAGTATTTAGAAATCAAAAGATTTCACATAAAGAACTAGGAAGCCTTGCTTTCCTTGAAGAGTCAGAAGACCTGGTGACTTGGGGTATATTCCCACTTGAGTCACGGGAGGGGGGCTCTGTGACTGCTGCCCCCCCGATGGAGCATGTGCTCCCCTGCACGCCACATCCCCCCCTCCACTCCCGGAGGCCTCTTAGCTCTCGCCTGCCTCATTTACACATGGTACCTGGCTCCTGCAGGCATGCAAGTTTGCCATCTTTATGTATGATCTTTGAAGTCAAAAGCTTTTCATTACTGGAACTGAACCACAACTTGCTGGATGACCTTAAGCAAGTTGTTGACCTCTCTGTCTCATTTCCTTATATTTCAGGCTAGGATAATAAGTATACCTACTTTTGGATGTTGACGGAGTATTATTATATATATGTGGGACTTCCCAGGTGGCACGCGTGGTAAAGAACCTGCCCGCCAATGCAGGAGATGAAAGAGATGCTCGTTCGATCCCTGAGTTGGGAAGATTCACTGGAGGAGGGAATGGCAACCCACCTCAGTCATTTTGCCTAGAGAATCCCATGGACAGAGAAGCCTGGTGTGCTATGGTTCATAGGTTCACAGAGCCCAACATGACTGAAGCGACTTAGCAGGCACAGGTGGTGCTAGTGGTACAGGACCTGCCCGCCAATGCAGGAGACAAGAGATGCAGGTTCGATCCCTGGGTTGGGAAGATCCCCTGGAGGAGGAAGTGGCAACCCACTCTAGTATTCTTGCCTGCAAAATCCCACAGACAGAGGAGCCTGTCAGGTTACAGTTCATGAGTCTGCAAAGAGTCAGACAGGACTGAATGACTGAGCACGCACACACTCATATAAAATGTGTTAGAACCGTACTTCTTTCATAATTTTGCTGGTTGAGGTTCACATTCTTTTATCCAAAACCCTCAGGGCTAGATATATTTTGGAATTCAGATTTCTTTTGGATTTTAACAAGGTAATAAGGGTATGTATCATATATTACAGTACACCCCAGCAAGATCCAGGTTAGCACCTTGTCATTAAACACACTGACATTTCTGCAGAAAAAAACCTAGAGCACACATGAAGTGTGATCCAGACTTAAACTGCTCCATCCATTCTGGGGTGGGCCAGGCTGCCTACAAGCATTCAGGCCTTCAGGGAGAAGGTAGGTCTCGATACCAGAGCTCCCAGATTTTGACTCTTTTGGGGATATTTGGGATTTCTTATGAGAGGAGAAATTGTGAGGTTGGGTTTTGCCATTGTCCTCATCTGTTAATAAAGTAACTGAGGATATTGTAGTTGTCCTGCAGTTTCCACCACAGCTGTCTGGTCTGCCTTCTTCCAGCCCCTTCAGGTCCTTTATCGCTTTTCAGCCTCTCTTTCCCCAGGCCAGTCACCCTCCTGCCAGCTTCACCTCGGCCCTCTGAGGCTTGCCTCCTCAAATCTGGGGGGCAGTCTAAACTACCTAATCTCCCCTGGCAAACCCTTCTCACCCGGCGGACCTGTGTCCTCTCTCCTCTCCCTCCTCCTCTCTCCCAGCGCCGCCCCGCCTGCCCCCACCGCTGCTCAGCTCCGCTGCCTGGACCCGTCACTCAGTTCCTGCCTAAGTCCCATCTCCCTCCTCCAAGACCTAGCTGCAGTTCCACCTCGTCCCTGAGGCTTTTCCCAGTAACTTCTGTTCAGCTCCGTTCTCCAGACTCAGTATCCGGAGCACTTAACCTGGTGGCTGAGCACGCGGCTGGCTTTCGTTCATCCATTCAGCCGTACCCCACGCAGTCGCCCAGGTATGGTGGGGGCGGGGGGAGGGCGGGGAGGGGAGCGGTGCTGCGGGGCGGTGTCCTCCTTCCCTCCGGGCCTCTGCTGCCCCCGTGCGGTGCTTCCCCTGTAGTGCACCTAGGGCTCCTGTGCACGAGCTGGACCACCCCGCGCGGGGGTCAGGGAGCCCAGTAAGGACGCGGCTTCGTTGGTCAAAGCATCCCCAGGTCTTTATGCTTATTCAGTAGAGACCAGCAGCCGGCCAGATCCGCTCTCCTCTTTCTTCTCTCACACCAACCCCCGCTTGCCCTTCGCTGACAATGCCATCTCCCTCCCCTGGGAGAACAGCTCTGGCGGGGTTTATGTTTGTGGGATTTCACTAGACTAAAAACGGCCGGAGGGAAGTTTTGTCTCAGACTCCACCACCCTCCTTTCCTTCCTTCCTTATCGGCATAAACATATGAGGGTTTGCACATCACCAGGCTGGACAGAGGCTGCCTCTTGTATTTTGTGTACTGGAGGAAGCGGGTGTTCCATCTCTCACTTTGTCTCACCCCAGGGACCATTTACTGATCTCCCAGGGCTGATCCTCTGTCCCTTGGTTTTTAAATTTTTTTCCCCTTTGGGGTTTTGAAGGTGGTGGAAACCTGTTCCTCCGGGCCAGAGTGCTTTTTCCCTTTTCTCCTTAAGAGTGGATACTTAAACAATCTCCTTCGTGGTCATCAAATTCAACTGAATTCATAATCTGTAAATTCCCTGGGTAAGAGAGAGGCCCTCTGGGTGTGGGATGTGACTCTTGTGGCCGTGGCTCAGGAAGATAGGCAGAGACAGCCCCACCTCCCCGCCACTGAACGCCCTCCTTCCGCCCCCCGCCCCGGGCCACCTCCTCTCCTGCTCCAGGTCACACGGCCCTTGTTGGTCTGGCAGTGTCTCTTTTGACTGCTTGTCTTCCGGTCAGTTAATGAACGTGTCATCATTTAAGTCCCCAAACATGTCTCGATTGGCCTCCCTTCCTTGGGGAAACTGAGAAGGATGAGAGGGCTAGTGGTTAGGGAGAGATGGAGGGAAGGGAAAGAGGCTGAGGAGGGGCGAGGGAAGGGAAGAGCGGAGTCAGGGTGGGGGAGCGATGGGGAGGAGGAAGGAGAAGGAGGAGGAGCAGGAGCTAAATCTGGAGGAGCTGAATCTCTACTTCTGCATCGAGTGGGAGAGACATCTTCAGGGACATTCACATCTGTTCCCTTTACTTGCCTACCAACCCGTCATGTGGCTTCACTGTGTGATCCGAAAGAACGCTGGATTATTGGCTTCTGAGTTACCGGAGTGGCCAACACACACATACATCCAAGTGTGTTCTAGGGACCTTCAAGGACACTGGCACTGGCCGTGGAGCTGGCTGCACCTCTGCTTCTCCCTCTCCTCCCAGCTGACAAGGGTAGGAAAACCTCCCAGATTCTGTCAGGGGCTCTCCTTGGGGTCTCCTGTACAGGATCGGGCAAGGAGGTGACCCAAGAGATCTGGGCTCTCCCAAGAATCAGCACCCCATGTCCAGCACTCCCGCTGTACCCTGGCAGCTCACTTACCAGCAGCAGACACACTTCAGTGGCTGATAGGGCTTGAAAAGTTTATCTGGGTTAAATGTCCCAGTCTCTCACTAGTTAGTGTGATTGTGAACATGTTTCCTTATTCGTAAAAGGGAATAGTCAGTCATTCCTACCTCGGAGGTTTCTGGTGAGGGTTAAATAAGTGATATATGTGAGTCATTCAGTAGGTGCCTGAAACATAGTAAGTCCTCGTCAGTCCTATCGTCCACCTCTGCAACACTCTGCCCAACCCGGTCCCATGCTGCTTCTCTGAATAGAAGGGGCTGATATCTGGAAGTGAAGGGGAAAACAAAAGAGAATGTATTCACGTAAACCACAATTTCCTCCAGATTAGTCGTGAAAACGTTGATCATTTTTATTGAGCTGCATGAAGGAATATGAACTTTTAAAAGAAATGCTTCCGCATTTAACAAAGAAAGTGGAACTAAGAGGCAAAACTCGAAGTTAAAAGAAGCCCGAATAACTCAGAATCTGCCACTGAGATTTTGGTACCAGCAGCTGCAGCAGATCACCTTGTCTGTCCCCTGGGGGTGGGTAGGGAGGAAAGCTTCCACTTGGGCCAGCGACAGAGACTATTTCTGGTGGCAGAAGGTAAGATAGTAAGATGAGCATCTTTTAAAAGGGAGGCAGGAGGGCCCAGGCTTGTGTCTGTGTTACATTCTGTAGGAAGCCTCAAGGGGAGCGCTCGACAGACATCTGCTAACCACACCCACATGTCCACACGCCCATCATTGTCACTCCTAGGTCAGTGAATCTTTGCTTTCAGGGTCTCCTTGTGCTGTTTCACCAGGGAGCCAATCCACTCCTTGGTTTTCTGCTTGGCTTCCTCCCAAGTGTAGAGGGGCTCATATCCCAGATCTCGCTGAGCTTTCTTATAGGAGAAGATGAACACGCTGTTTGAGAGAGTCACTAGGTGGCGGTTCAAGCAGGGGTTGTATTTGTAAATTGGACTAAGCAGGAAGCTCACTATTTCCAACAGGAAGGCAAGCCAGTACTGTAGAGAAATAGGGAGGCTCATCCGGGAATCCAGGCAGAAGCCCCATTCTTTGCTCAAAGTGTAATTGAGGTCGTCGTAGCTTTGGTGAGGCGTGTCGTCTGAGATGTAGTAGAACTGTCCTTGGATGTTGGGGAGCTTTTGGGGGTCCCGCAGAGCCCTCAAGGCCAGGATGTGGGCCCAGGCCACATTGCCAACGTAGACTGGATTGACTCTGGAGGACCTGCAGTGACTGGTCAGGATGCCATTGTTCTTCAAGGCTCCGAGCACGTAGGCGGAAAGGAATGGGCTCCCCTCCCCATAGATGTACATGGGCCTCAAGGCACAAGTGTACAGGGTGCCACCGTTTTTCAGAGCCCACCCATTAGCTTCCACCACGGCCTTCTCGGCAAGCTTCTTGCTGTATGGGTATGGAGAGGACCATGCCGATTCATGATGCTCTTCTTCATGGCCATCTTGGATGATCTCCCTGTAGGAGTTGGGCCCAGCCACCTCTATGGTGCTGGTGTGGATAAAGATTGGCACGCTAGCCTGGACACAGGCCTCCAACAGCAGCTGGGTACCTGCCCAAAGGAAGCGCACCGTCAGTGTCAGGACACAGCCCAGGGCCAGCCCTGCCATGGACCGTGTCTGTCCCTCATCCTGAAGTGCAGTGGCTATTACATCTGAGCAGTGCATTGTCTCTGGCTCAGATCCAACCATGCTAAAGCCATATGACAAAAGCAAAAATGAAAAAATGAAAGGAGAATAAGACTTGGGTTCTGGACTACAAGCATTTGGATTTCATGAGCTTTGGGGATTTACATGGAACATGTTTGTACTTTTGATGTTGGAAAAGAATGAGTTGCCACTTTATATTTTGCAGAGTAAAGAGATTTTAAAATGATCATTTGTCATCTCCAGCACCTCATTAAAGGTGGGCTGAAATGAAAAAGTGTTAGTTGCTCAGTCGTGTCTGACTCTGCAACCCCATGGATTATAGCCTGCTGGGTTCCTCTGTCCATGGAATTCTCCAGGCAAGAACAGTGGAGTGGGTGCCATTTCCTTCTCCAGGGGATCTTCCCAACTCAGGGATTGAACCTGGGTTTCCTGCATTTCAGATGGCTTCTTTACCATCTGAGCCACCAGGGAAGTCCTAAAGACAGCTGTTGTAAACTTAAAAAATTAGGAGGCCATACTCTTAGAATAGGGATAACTCTGGTCCATAGGAGGACAGTTGAAGGACTCGCATCACACACACACACACACACACACACACACACAGAGTTGTATGTAAGTAATACGAGTGTGCATGCTAAGTTGCTTCAGTTGTGCCCAACTCTTTCTGATCCTATGGACTGTAGCCCAAAAGCCTCCCTGTCCAGGGGATTCTCCAGGCAAGATGCAAGTAATATATACTCTTAAATGTACGTTGAATTGTTGGTATTTATCTTTTTTTTGAAGAACAATAAAAAATTGTCACAAGGACTTTTTGTCACTGAGCAAATGAATGGTGGGTTCTGGGGAGAAGCTGGAGATCCAGACTGTGTTTCTGATTTTGCTTCTTGCAAAGGCCACTCCTAATTCTGGCTCTGACTCCTTTTACTGAGGTATGAAAAGCTGGGGTGGTAAACCTTTTATCAATACTAGTCTTCTGGAGCCTGGCAATGGCCTTATATGTTGAGCCTGGTGAGCCCTCTGCTGGTAATATCTGATGGGAGGATCTTGTAGAATTCCTTAACCTGGGGAGAATTTTAGCTCCCAGAGGTAACCCAGAGTCTTCCCTACAGGAAAGAAATGATTTCCTGGAGAAGACATCATTTTGGAGTGGTATTAAAAAAAATACCTTTTAATGTCTTTGTGCAATTTGATTTTCAGGAAAGATAGCCTCACTAAAAACATTTAAATCTAAAAGTAGAGATAATTCAGAGCTAACAGTAAAGAATCTCCTGCCACTGCAGGCAGCACAGGAGACACAGATTTGATCCCTGGCTTGGGAAGATCCCCTGGAGAAGGAAATGGCAACCCATTCCAGTGTTCTTGCCTGGAGAACCCATGGACAGAGGAGCCTGGTGGACCAGGCTCCATGGGGCCAAAGAGTTGGACACGACTGAGCCACTGAGCATGCACTCACATAAATTGCACAAGAAGAAATGACCGCGATTGTGAAGCATTTTCTAAACCAGAGAGTGAAACAGTGATACTAGTTTTAGTCAATGGAGGCCTCTAACTCTTCCCAGGGATTACAAATCCCCTATTGTTGGGAACTGTGGAGAGTAGGAAATTATGGAGTATGGGAGCTGGAAACTCAAGACCAGTTAACACTCTTTTGGCAGTGTGGGGGTAACCAGGGGTATGGCTAAGGCAAAACCAGAAAGGGTCTTTTTTGAGACTGTGATTTTAGGCCAGAGATGCAAAAGCAAAGAGTTGCTTTAGAAAAAGAGTCTCTGAGTAGACTAATTCTGGTGGGCAGGGTATGGAAGGAAGATGTGCTGGGGGTTGGGCTGCTGTGATCCTAGAGAGACTGGACTTCAGGTATCAGAGGAGGATACTACACAGCAGGCTAATAAGGGATTTAAGCTAATCCTTTGAGCGAAGTGTCTAGATTTAAAGTAGATTGGAAAGCCACAGTCAGAGTGCCAGGAAGCATTTAAGGGATAAGGATCTTAAGATGCTATACTTTGGACACCTGACTAGGAGCTACTCTTCAATAATAGACCTGGTGGGACTTCCCTGGTGGTCCACTTCTAAAGCAGGAGAGCATGGGTTTGATCCCTGGACAGGGAACTAAGATTCCATGTGCCATGTGGCACAGCTGAATAAATGAACGAAAAAAAAAAAAATAAGACCTGGTAGTGAGCTGAAGCTGAAACTCCAATATTCTGGTGACCTGATGCAAAGAGGCGACTCATTGGAAAAGACCCTTATGCTGGAAAGATAGAGGGCAGGAAGAGAAGGGGGTGATAGAGGATGAGATGGTTGGATAGCATCATTGATTCAGTGGACATGAGTTCGAGCAAACTCTGGGAAATAGTGAAGGACAGGGAGACCTGGCATGCTGCAGTCTGTGGGGTGGCAAAGAGTCAGACACAGCTGAGCAATTGCACAACAAGTGAGTTGAAGAGATGGTATTGTGGGTAATGTAAAGCTAGGCTTGTTGAGAAGATATTACAGGAAGACCAGAGCTGGCTAATTCTGTACTGCCAGACCACTGTGAACCAGCTTTGGCAGTTTTCTTGTGAGGAACTCTTCTCGGGGGTGAGCAGAAATTCTCTCAACATTCTCACTACCCTTATGATCCTTCCTTTGCAGGAAGTCTTGCCTGAAGGAAACCAGCCCAGAGCTGTGGCCCATCACTCCTGACCTGGGGGCACCTCATATCACAAAGCTGTTAGTTCCTGGCCATACTGTGACCCCACCTTATAGGCACACAGAAGGGCTAACGTGATGACCAAGGAAACACTTGTAAGTTCTGGCTCCAATGCAGTGGAGGCAGGAGGCAGTTGGAGAACAAGAGTTTGAGGTTGGAGTTGAGTCAACACTTGATTGGACCAGCAGAAAGGTTTTTGTAGCCTTTGGACTTACAGAGGCGTAGGTTTAAATTCTAGCCCTTTCACTCCTCTCCATAAGGCCTTAGACAAGTTATTTAGCCTGTCTCAGCCCCAGTTTCCTCATCTAAAAAACTGAGGATGATGGCTGTGAATCTCTGTTGATTGTAAGAAAGTGTGTGAAAGTGTTAGTCGTTCAGTTGTATCTGACTGTTTGCGACCCCACAGACTGTAGCCCACCAGGCTCCTCTGTCCACGGAATTCTACAGGCAAGAATACTGGAGTGGGTTGCCATTTCCTCCTCCAGGGGATCTTCCCAACCCAGGGATTGAACCCGAGTCTCCCAAGTTGTAGGAAGATTATTTACTCTCTGAGCCACCAGGAACCTCTGTTGGTGGTGATGAGCAAAAACACCTGGTGTCCACCCAGCAGGTGTTCACCAGGCTCCCCCTCCCTTATCCTGGCCTCTGATCCTCACTGGCCCACCTCCCTCCAGTTCCTCCCCAGGATCCTGTACCTTTCACATTGACATTCATGATGGTCTCTCGCGGGACAGCATTCTTGATGTCGATGATAGAGGCGGTGTGGATGACTACTGAGGTGCCCTGGCAGGCCCCCTTCAGGCACTGCTCATCCAGAATGTCTCCTTCCAGCAGGGTCAGCTTGATCTTGCTCTGGAGCTCTGTGTGAACAGGAGGCAGGTCACTGGCCTTTCTGAATCTGAAAGTTTCCTGATAAAGGTGGCATTTTACCTAGGTCTTCAAGGACAGGTAGACTGAGGGGAAGGAGGGATGAGGAGGAGAGGTGAACAGCCCATGGAAGGAGCAAGTCAACAAGGGCACAGCGATCAGAATACACAGCATTTCTTGAGAAAGAGCAAACATCTCTTTCCGTCTTCCAAAAAAGATAAAAAAG